>NC_089587.1:70065220-70121476 GCF_019320115.1 Miscanthus floridulus | reverse complement strand
TGCAACATACATCTGAAACGTCTTAAACACTTGAAACATATATTTGCAACATAGGGGAGGAAGAGCACCTATGTCGGTCAATTCTGGCCCTCAGGGTGGGAGCTGGTGGCGCGCGAGTACCACTAGCATCCAGCACTAGCGACGCGTGCGAGCACCACCACTGGCCGCACTAGCGCCACTAGCACCGGGCTTGGTTTGGACGGGCGGGCGGCGGGCGTGACGGGAGGGGCGAGAGGCACGAGCGAGCAACGGCGGATGGGACGCGCGGCAGCAGCGAGGGGAGTGCACGTCTGCGTCCAGGACGGGACAGCCGCAAGGCACTGTGACAAGGGAGGAGGCAGAAAGGATAAGTATGGGTGATTTTTTTAATAAACTCTCGGGCAGAGCAAGTGGCAGGATAAAAGCGCAAGCAACGAGCCGGTGGGCCTGCAGGAACGTCCGACGAGTTGTGCTCATGTTGGACGTAAGACGTATAGCATTACCATTCTTTATTAGTCAAGAGTCAAGACTAATGAGTGGAGGAGGTAGGACCCCAAGTACATGCCCGCAAGGCCGCAACGGTCCTCACCATTTTAGTTCCATATATGAATGGAAGGTATTTTACTTGTGGTAGTATGAATACGGAACATAAAATAGCTACAGCATGTTGTAGCATGGTTTGTCCTTAAATCTGGGCTACCAATTGCATAATTGGCATGTCGGCATAGTTCACACGGCTTATGGTACAACAATTGTGCTAAACTTTTGACAAGCTCCCTGGTGGGGTATGTATTACAACTCTGTATGCATAGTAGCCAACCATAACATAATTTTCCATCTGTCACAACTTCCAACTACACTAGGCCAGTACAACAGATTGCTTAACGGCGTGAGTGCCTACGAATCCGCCAAACTCACAGAATGAACTTGACGAATTGAGTCCGTATGGCATATGTACAAGATCACAGGAGTGCTACTTTCGCGCCCAATAAATCATGTGCTCATCGTGTTGGTTAAGTCAGATTATTAGTTTTGCACTCATGTTCAGCTGCGAAGATAAGCCCATGGCCCTTGTGCCGTCCCTATCCTGGAAGAACAGAACGAGGAGCGGTAAGCCATTGTTAATATATGCGTAATAAAACAAAAGCCACACTACAGCTGGTGTAACACTGAGCTGGCTCGAGCACAATGTTTGGGGGAAGGAAAACAAAACAAAGATCACACATGTGCCACCAAATTAAACTAAATGCTGTCATCCCTTCCCAAAAGAAGGATGTGGTTCTCTCACGAAGATCGCGAGTGGTGTTTTTTCATGTCCAGGATGTGACCCATACTCTCCATTAATTGGGCAATGCCCATGCCCACACACACATGCCGAATGCAATCCACCTGTTATTCAATGTTGTGGCATACTGCACCATTATTCTTGATATAGATGCCGGCAATTACTACTCTCCATAAATATCCAAATCTTGTGTCACAGCAAAATGTTTTTGTTTGAGGTTATTTCATATTAAAAGGGCCTTATGTTTACCCACTGCTCTGACCTTCACTGGAGGCCATAAATAGGCTGAACTCATCCTTGGAGCAATCGGCTAGAAAATCCCGAGCTCAGGGATCAACCGGAAAATGGCCACTGATGCACAGTTTCTAACTTTGTCTAGGTTATAGAACAGTCAGTTTCTTAACTTGAGACGTGTTGGAGTAACTCTAGCTCAAGCCTCAGCGAATTTTTCACTTTAAATGCGACAAAGTTGTATTTTGGCTAGCTTAAGAGTAGGCATGATTTCAGCTTTTATGTTAAGCTGCATAAGATTTGAAACATTCATGACCAAATAAAATGTTGGAATTGTTGAATAACTTTACCTCCAAAATCCAGCAAACATCCGGAGGCTCATGTAGATCACCAAAGCAATCCAGATTCCAATAAAACCGCTATAACTTTCAAGAGTGAGGATGCAAATGATACTGACAATAGCAACAAGGACCTGATGATACAGGATTCAATAAAATTCGTAAGAGAAAAGGTTTGAAAGAATACACGACAACTAGAAGAACAGAAGTTTGTCAACTTGCCATTGAATAGGCAGCATATCCGAAATCTGATGCTCCATAATTGATACCATCAAAAACAAAAGCCAAAGCATTGATTGGTTGAGTAAGGCAGACAAACTGCACAAGGAAAAAACAAATAGTTTAGATAAGTATTTTAAGAGAAACTGCCTCCAGTTGATTTTACATGTCGTTTTGGAAGGAAGAAGAAACTAAGGAATGGTTAATTTAGTCCTTAGCTCTTTTTCTTTCCTAACTTCTCTCTGGAAGGCTTGCATGCAGATTTTCTCCCTTAATGTTTCTCAGGAAGCATGCAAGAGTATTTAATTAGTGGAAAAGGTGGGATTAATAAATGACAACAAACACGCAGAACATCATGTATTTATGAGCCTTTTGAAATAGCTCCGGCTTCGTGTATAAATGAAAAAGGAAGTAATGTAGTATCCGTTTCAAGCTACAAACTATACCAACACAATAATATGAAAGAATAAAAGAGATAATGCTTTTTTTTTGAACGGGTAAAAGAGATAATGTGAGCCTAACAATAGGATATGAAGGCAGAGACTTGCCACTCTTAGCATTTAGCATAGAAACCATACCGGTATTCCTATGTAGATATGATGCAGTACACCTTGATCATCCGTGAATAATCTAGATCCTATGCGCAGACCAATACCAAGAAGTATACTTAGGATAAGTCCCAAGACCAAAGCCAGCTGCAAAACAAGAAGTGCTTCTCTAAGGCCATGGAAAATGTGTCAAATAGAAAATCAAGATAAATAACATACCTGCAAGATACGAGAAGCTGTGGCAGTAGCCTTTGGATAGTCCTTACGAGCAAATGCACTTGCAAGTATAGCCTGTTGAAATGTGATCCGGATTTATAAGAAAATAAACTAAAAGATAAGATGCATCCGGAAAACCCATTGCCAACCATATTAACTGGAGCTTAAATGTCATACAAATTCCAATAAAGAAGGAATGACCAAGGGAAAGAAAGAGTTCCCTTACCTGTCCAGCAAAAGCCAATCCATCAGCAAGAAGTGAGCAAGCCAACCATGTTTGCAAGCAGATCTGGAATGCAGCCATTGGAGTTGAACCTAGTCGTGCAGCCATTGACGCAGATAGTGTCACACAAAAAGTTGCGGCAATAACTCGTGCAAGTAACAGAAAACCTGAAGTGTAAAAAGAGAATATCTTAATACAATATTACAATCAGTACGCGGTTTAAACAGCTGAAACTACTGTGAATTCCTTCTTCAGTATGAATTAAATGATGTAGCAATATTGTGGAAAGAGATATCATAGATTTATAGCTCAGATGTAAATAAGGAAAAAAGATTTGTAATGACAATGTCAACTGTAAAAATGGACAGATAAATGGTTCACTTGTACTAATAATCATGTGATGAGCAAATTTCCAGTACACAGTACAGTAATCAGTATAGTAACAAGGCGTATGGTACAATCTTCTATAGGGGAAAAGAGTATCATATCTTAGTTGGAGTCAAGTGTATTAGAAATAAATTACCATTTTTAAGAAACCGGCCAAACTGCAGGTGTTTAAAGCTAGGTGGCAACAAATCAACATGCAGCCTTAATCTCCATAAGAGTATGGATGCAATCAAATATCTGCAGAATGTTCCACCATACACTATCACAAAAGATAGAGCACAAGAATCATAAACTTTTAGATGTATGTGCCTTCCGTCCCGACAGGGAAAAAGCAAAAGGTATGTACGTACTGTGATATAACATGAGCAATGGCGGCACCACTGACACCATATTGGAACACAAAGATAAATATTGGATCCAAAACTATATTGATCGCATCTCCAGCCACTGGTCGTCATAAAAACATTAGACATAAGCAAAAACAGAAATCCTTCCGAGAAACATTGCCACAAACCATTAGCATCATATAACAAATCATGTAAATGACTAAAATATGGTCAACTATCAAATGTTATCGTGAATACATTGCAGTCAATGTTGGACCCTTCAGTCCAAACTGCACGTGTTTGAAATATGGATTGAAAAGAATGTACTAAAAAATATTGAGAAATGGAAAAGGTACAGTTTACTCCTCTCAAGTATAAGCACAGCTCAGTGTAATCTAGATGTTCACATACTGGATAACTTAACATCTGAAACCAGTTTGCTTAGTAGTTTTATGGCATCGACTTATTTGAAGGTGGAATTGCACATATGAGCTGCTATGTCACCCCAGCTTACTAACATCACTAAGTCAAAGAAAGCACCCTTCTCTCTGCATCTTTTTCTTCAATCTGTTTCTCTTTGCGTTCCCTTCCTCTCTACACAAGGACTAGGCTCTAGAGAGATTTTCTTGCGTGCATGTTTTGCATACAACACACCATCACCAAGCCATCCCATATCTGCATGCAATGATGTCTGCACACTGTATTCTCCCACTACAAGTCTCTGGCATTTCTTCAGCACCTTTTTTTGTGTGTAGTGGAGGTGATTGTCTGTGGGTTGGGAGTTGGGACTTGGGAAAGAGAGATAAGTTCACATCTGCCCATATGTCAATGCCATTCAGCAAAACTGAATGGTACGTTTTTTATGATGGCAGACCACTTTCAAAACTAGCATTAATGGGGGAAATGATCCATAATGAAATGTGGCGACTCAAATCTCAGTCATGATGGGAGTAAAGTGGAACATTTCTTTTAGAATTCAATTTGCCAACTATCTATGGTTTACTAACTAAGAACTGAAATATTATTATACCAGTTGCATATAGAGGCGTCTTTGTATCCTTAAATCCGCGAAAGACTCCTTGTGTTGCCAGAGATAACAGGACAGCAGGAGCACCAAGAGATCTGAGAACCAAGTACTGCAATGCGGGCTTCATCATAGCAGAATCCTGTTGGAAAATAGTCCTTCAATTGAAAAGGCAACCGCTTAAGGGGAAAAGCAACAAAAGGCAAACCCCTAATCGTAACAGATTCTTCATAGAATTTTCAAAATCTTCACAGCTTTCAACAATTATACTGATGATATGAGCCTACTCTATTGCAACAGTTTCTTACTACTAAACAGAACTACAAGAACAAGTATATTCTCTAAATTTTTCTGCGTTTGATGTTTTAGGCTTTTAGCAACCTAAAAGAACATTTATTTAGCTAGTACATTTGTTTAGTTAGTTAAGTAAAATAAATAATAACAGCATCCTCAATTAAAAATATACTGGTAGAGCCTTTCATCCGTTGCTAAAAATTCAGAATTATAGGGCCCATTATGCTATCCCTTGTGTATTTTTGCTGAAAAGAATAAAGAACATTAATAGACAAGAAGGAATCAAGAAATTATTACCGGTGTTACACCCATGTAACCTAAGATAGGTTTTGCAGAGAGAACAAGCAGTAGGGTTTCAAGTAGGCCAAGCACCCCACCAAGTAATAGTGCTGTAGAGACTGATGGAATGTTTTTCCGCTTTTGCTCAACACTGACCTCACATGAATCAGTTTCAAAAGATGATATGCTGGTAGTGGCACTGGCCCCTGCAAGTAAACTTTTAAGTGTCAAGAAAAGTATGGACTGACCATCTGTCCATGCTTTTTAAAAGAAGATCACCTTCAGGAGAAATCAGTTCCTCCATTTCACTAACAGAAACATTGCATTCATTGTCTTGATTTATTTTGTCATTGTCTCTGCCATTGGACAGAGCATCCTCCTCAGCAACAAATGATGTTGTGATGCTAACAAGGGGGAACACTGCAATTCTCGAGACTTGATTGAACACAGCAATTGATACACCTACAGCTCCAAGTTCAACCGGACCTGGTTGTCACAAATGAAATTTATCAGAGCAATCAAAATACATATAACAGAGTAACCAAACTTTCTGTCAAAACATCTCAAGAGAATCACACTACTTCTGCGGACTTCATTTAGCACTAAATGACCAGGCTCAGTGGGAGTCCAAGATAGTTAGAAGAGATAGTTGACTAGATTAAGAAACTGATGGAGTCCAGTTAAGGTAGAGCAGAGTCAGTAGCCCAATAATGAAGCTAAGGTGAGTTGAGGTTAAAGGTAAAAGTATCCTAGGTTGGTTTATACTGTTGAACTATGTATAGAAGATTAAGCAAGAAAGTAATAATTAACCTAGTCCTACTATATTGCTATTTTCCACAGTCCCCTCTAATTTCTGTATTCTATCACCACAGTTCTCGAGTTGCAGACAGCCATGCTTCCAGCTTCGTCATATCTTTTGCAGCAATGCACGCTGACTGCACACATGCTTTTCCTTTGATTCAAGGCATGGCCATATTATTCGTGAAAGACACCAGGACTCTTTATATTTGTATATATAACAGTCAGGACTCTTTGTTCAGGTCTTCTTGTGACAACGTGAAATGGAATGAGGGCATGTCAGTCGGTGGAGGTGCAGACAGCAAAGCCCCTTGATCGAATAGATTCACATTGAACAAGCAGGTGCAGAGCATGGTACTTGTCGCAAAGTATCAATCTTAACTAGTATTACTTTGTTTTTCGGTAGTTAAGTGGATGGAGCAGGTTTAGGACGGGCGCCCGAGACTTGGAAGAAACGGGGGAGAAGGCAAGAGCAAGAGCAAACCTATGTGGCCAATGAAGGCGGTGTCGACGAGGGAGGCGACGGGGTCAGCCATGAGCGCGAGCGCGCCGGGCACCGCGATCCTCATGATCTCCTGCCCGAGGTCGTCCCATCTGAAGGCGAGCCTGAAGACGAGGGTGAGCGCGCGCGTGGATGAAAAAACAGGTGGAAATTAAACAGCAAGCTAGACCGGGCGCCCCGGCATGGCCATGGATCATGGATGGGCGGCTCACCTCGCGTCGCGGAGGAATACGCTAAGCGGGTGGTGGCGCTCGCCGCCCCGTTCCATGGCGTCGGCGCTGCGGTCGAGGAGGAGGAGACTCTCCCTCTCCCCGTGCATCGTCCACACGCAACTACACAAGCAGGTGGAGGGGAATGAAATCGGAAAGGGAATCGGGTCCGGAATTCCTGATGGGTGCCCGCGCGCGTGGGTGGGCGTGGGTGGGTGGATGCCACGGGGGAAGGCAATATGTGCCTATGGGGGCGACGGGGTAGCGCCGCCCGCCGGGGCCGGGCTCAGATGGCGCCTCCCTGCGGTGCAGCCGTGCAGGTGCAGGCTGCGTCTGGGTCCCCTTCCGGAATGGTATCTGATAATGTATTCGGTGCGTCGTCAACGAAGCCGAAGCGGAGAGGTCCTCCGTGCCCAAGGAGACGGGCGGCGGCGTGGCGGTACGACGCCGTGGTGCTCCAGCCTCCGCAAGGTCGCCGCCTCGCCGGTGCTTCGCCGCCGCTTCCCTCCGGGCTCCGGCTCCGGCCGTTAGACTCCTTGCGCGCCCAGCCCATGGCACGTGAGCCGTGGCGGCCCGCTCCATCCGTCGACGTAGGCTTTGGAAAATATAAAGAAAAGAGAAGTCCATTTGATGTCCAATGTTTCACCCAAGTCCGATTCGCCTCATCTAATATAAAAAACGGTTTTCTAGACTTCTTCAACTTGTGAAATTGGATGACTGCACTTGTTGCGATTTTAGCTAACGTGACTTCATGTTAATCACCAAAAAAAAATCGAACTACTATTTTAATCCTAAAGTATAATATATTTTGAATTGTCCTAAGTCAAACAAACTTAAATTTAACCAAACTTTCATAAACAACCGAGAATATTGGGCCTGCTCGCTTGAGCTTCATGCGGCTGCAACTGTTTCAAGTATTTGCTACAGTAAATCATAGTTATTTGTCGTTGCGCAGACATATTTATGATATCAAATTAGCATCATTAAATAGATTATGAAAATGAACTTTTATATTTACCTATTTGAGGTCATATGGATTCATACTTTTTACAGATATGGTCAAATTTTTGGTAGTTTGACTTGGGAAATGGGATAAATTCAAATCCATTTTATTCTAGGAAAGTGGGAGTATGTTAATAGTAGACTTCATAAAAAAAGTTAAAGAAATAGTTGTTAAAAAGTACCCAAATATTTCGACTAGAAAAGTTATGCAAGTAAAATCCCAAAAAATGATTTATTGCTATAAAACTCGTTTGACTTTGTTTTTAGCTCAGAAAAATAGTTTTTTTCTTCTTCTAAAACCATGCTCCATCTTACCGTGCCTGATTTGGATGAACTTTTGATATGGTTAGGCTAATTATTGATATGAAAAATCACAACGTTTAAATTTTTAAATACACACATACCTTGTATTTTGGGGGATGGATACCTCATGTGTGCGTACATCGTTTTGTCCCCTCGTATATCCACTGTCCTCTAACTCTTTGTTTACACCTCTCATCTTCGATTAGTTTTGGAGTTATTTTCACAAAACTGGCATAAAAATACAAGAGTAAAATTACTGGCACTAAACAGTAGCAGTAGTACAGTACTAGGAGTACTAGCCAGAGAGGCCGTGTCAGCTTCTGTTCGCTCTTCGAGGCTTCTCAGATGTAGTACAGTAGCAGCGTGCATGGCCAAGCACGTTCCTACCTCGGGGAGTTGGACGCATTGGGACTCCCCATGTCATGCATGCCAGCGTGCAAACTGATTCAGCCACAGTTTCACGTTTGGAGCGCAAACGGATTCCAGCCATTGTTTCAAGTTCCAAACATACGGTAAACCCACATGTATCCAGCAGGGACGGACAACGATTCCGACGATGGCCGTCGTGCGATCGGCACCGACACCTGCCCTTTTCGTTTTAACTTATCGTCCTGGCTTATCAGCTGTAGAAATCATTAGCTGAGTTGGCGATCCATCCATCCTCTCCGATCCGTGTTCTGGTTGGGGGTTTCGGTCTAAATGCCGGATGGCAACGATGGCCCTGTCCGTTTCGCTGAAATTTAACTTACGTTGATGCTGATGTTGATTTGTTGTAAGAGAAAAAATATTTTTCGTCCGTTGAAAAATACTCAAGCGACACGGAACGGAACCACGGCCACCCGACCTCCATCCGATCCACGGCGGCGCACGTGACGCTGTTCTGAGTCCTCCGGCCGTCCGACCACCACACCGTCTCGTCTGATCGCCTGAGTGCTACAAATGTCACTCTCAAGGCAGTCTGCAGAGCTTAGAGATGCACATGCAGAGGCAGAGCCGTTGGTCCATGCGTCCGTCCATGCAGGCACTGGGCCGGTCAACACGCATGCGCACAGACGGAGATGGTCATGGAGATGCCAATGCCATGCCACCAGCGGCGCGGGCGACCTGGACCTTGCGCTGGCCGCGGATGCCTGTCCGGTCCCGCTTGTCGCCACCTACTCCCACCCCCATCTCACAATTCTTTCTTTCTTCTTCAGCTCACAGGCCACACACAGCAGCTGCAACCAAATAAAACCAACCAACCCCCAACTGGTGACTGGTGGGTGTTTGTTTAGTTCATCCCAGACCGGCATCCGTTTGTCGTGATCACCCGGGGCATTGATCCCGAATCGGACAGACAGGACAAGCACGACAGCTGAAGCACGCATGCACTCAGCAACAACAGCTCTCCGTTCTTTACGAGTCCTACTTGCTTGTTTCTTTGCTGTTGGAGCAGGCGATGCGAGTTCCGGACGAATCAAAACCGGCTGCTGGGTATTTGTATACTCGTTCATCCATTCATTCATTTAGAGCAAGGCTAAGCTCATCACCATGATTACTACATGAGCCATGCTACTACAAGTACCTCATCTTCTCTGGGGAAAAGGCCAAATCCCTGCTTTTTGCCGCATCAGCGTTTGACCGATGGGGGAATCTTCAGCTTGAGGGCAGAGCTAAAGCGACCTGCTTGCTTCCCTTGGCTGCTTTTACCAATTCTCGTGTCCAAATCTCTCTCCCTCTCGACTCTGGTTGCTGTTATCGGACCTGATGAAAGGTAGTCCACGACAGCAGCAACCAAATTCAGGGGCCGTTTGGCACGGCTCCGGCCGGCTCCGGCTCCCCTGACGCTGCACTGTAGCGTAACTGTTCATAAAAGCGGTTTTCCTCTCCTCCTCTTCCCCCCTCAATAACACTCGCACTGTTCAGCGGAGTCGGAGAAGCTCGTTTTCTCCGGCTCGAGCTCCCTCATGCTACAGTACCGCGCTACAGTGACTCAGGAAAGGTGGGAAGAGAAAACTGGTCTGAGCCGTGCCAAACTGCCCCTCAGTTGCGCGTGCTCCTGCTCTTCAGCTGCACGGCCCCTCAGTTGCGCGTGCTCCCGCTCTTCAGCAGGCCAGCTGCTGGTCTTGGGAGTTGGAAGAAAGGGGATAAGCTGCAGCCTACAGGCCTTGCAATCTTGTATGGGCAAAACTGGCTTGCTCATCACTGGTGAAATTTGGATCTTTTTCATTTCTCCCTACCGCTGGATCCTTTGTTTTTTTTTCTAAAAATTCAAAATTCCCACACGATTCATGTGAAATTGAACATAGTATATTACTACTCCATCAGTCCCAAAAAGAATGCAACTAAGGGTTGCGTGTCACGAAAAATAGTTCACGTTTGACCAAGTTTTTAGTGAATAATATTTATATTTATGGCTTTAAATTAATTTATTGTAAAAATATATTTCATATTAATCTAATGGTATTTATTTGGTATCATAAACATAGATATTTTTTTATCTATAAATGGTTAAAGTTAAGGTACTAAAACATGATACTCCGCTAGAATTGCATTCTTTTTAGGATGGAGGTAGGACAACACTTCCGACCTGTTTGGAACGCGGGAAAATTCTCCTGCTCCTGTGTTTTTCCTGTGAAATTGAACTGAATCTATGAAATTCCTGTGCGGTTCTTGTGAAATTCCTGCATTCCAAACAGGTCCAAATTTCCTTGGTTGCTATAGCAGTTCCTTCATACCAGTAGGAGAGAATTCCTTCACTTCCACTAAAAGCTTTAGCAGTTCCTTCGTTGCCATTGAAAAATACGAATTTCCTTGGTTGCCATTCATTTAGATTTTTCTTTCCTTCATTGCCATTCCGTTAATTTACACCTAACGATGTCGGCGTTGTTAGATTGATCTCTAATCCTAAACTGGGCCCAACGGCCCAGTTGGGCCTTTGATCCGCGCCCTGATCGGGGACGGCCAGCCCACTATGGCTGGAGGGCCCCTGTCACACTGCGCAATAAATAGAGGTGGGGGCCGGCGGCTCAAGTCATGAGATTCACCTGAGCCAAGCTCCCCACCGACACCTAAACCCTAATCCGATCAGAGAGGGGCGCAGCCAATGACGGGAAGCCACCAGTCGCGCCACCCGCTCCATCAACGTCGACGTCTTCATCACCCTCTTCACCGACCGTCGCTGTTCGTGCGTAGACTACACCGACGAACGTGATGGCGTCCTCTAAACCCTCCCCCTCTGTGGTGTCAGGTTCGACAGCCCCTGTCCATCCTCCATGTGTCCATGTCTCTCTGTCTAGAACATGTCCTAAGTTTTGGTTCATCCAATAGTGAATAGTCCCTCTGATCGACACCTAGATCGATCCTATGGACTCTACAGTGGTATCAAAGCCATTTTGCTAGGTGTAGATCACGGCAGGGTCTAGAATCAGACCAGAAAAGAAAAGAATCGAATTAGATCCCTTTGGATCTGAGCAGACTAGGGTTTTCCCTAACCCTAACCCTAACTGGGTGAAACAAAGAAGAGAAGGAGGGCTCGGCTTCAAGTCTAAACCGAACCCTAAACACGCAATCAACTGGGGAAGAAGAACAATGCCCATTCCGAAACCCTAACCAAACCCTAATTTCGACCCTAATCCCATCCATAACCCTAAATCGAATAGATCCGAGAAAACAAGAAAGGAAAATCAAAGAAAAAGAAAAGGGAAAGGGGAAGAGATCTACCTCGGCGCCGCACCGTGCTGCCGCCTCATCGGCGCGCGGGCGGGTTCTCAGGCAAAGGGCACCGTGGCCAGGCCGCTCGACGGCGGCACGCTCACTCGTTGGGGAGCACGCATCGGTGATGTGGTGGTCGTCGCAAAACGTCAAGAATTTTTTGCCGGTGAATTGTGTCCCGTTGTCGGTGATGATGGTGTTAGGAACCCCAAATCTGTGGATAATGTCAGTGAATAACAGCACTGCTTGCTCGGACTTGATTCGATTAATCGGATGAGCCTCGGTCCATTTGGAGAACTTGTCGATTGATACCAGTAGATGGGTGTAGCCCCCGGGGGCCTTTTGCATAGGCCCGACCATGTCGAGCCCCCACACGGCGAACGACCACGTGATGGGGATTGTTTGGAGGGCCAGGGCTGGGAGATGTGTCTGCCGAGCATAGTACTGGCATCCTTCGCAGGAGCGTACTAGCTTGGTGGCGTCGGCGACCGTAGTCGGCCAGTAGAACCCTTGGCAGAAAGCATTTCCCACGAGCGTCCGAGGCACCGCATGGTGCCCGCAGGCTCCTACGTGCAAGTCCCAAAGCAGGGCTCGGCCTACCTCGGCGGTGATGCATCGTTGCAGGACACCGGAGGGACTTCGCCTGTACAATTCGTCATTGCAGAGGACGTAAGTCTTGGCTCGGCGCGCAAGCCATCGGGCTTCGGTCCTGTCACTAGGAAGCTCCCCTCGATCAAGCCAATCAAGGAACGGGATTCGCCAATCCGCATCTTGGTCGATCTGGGGAGCTTCGGTGTTGACTTCCATGACCTCGGGCTTGGTCGAGAGAGTCTCAACAGCAGAGGGGGCGTCGAGCCCCGTCGTGGGTTCGACAGGTGGGCCCTCCTCTGTTACCAAGGTGTAGTCCGTGCTGCCGGTGGGACAATGCGTGAAGGCGTAGCATCGCCCGTTCCCTGATGAAGCGGAGTGCGGTTGTCTACCCCCTCGTCCTCGTCGCTCGTGCTTGGCATCCCAAGTCCGACGTGGAAGCACTCATGAGTGGGATCATAAGTACTTTCATCGTTGGAATCGGAGTAGCTAAAGCAATAGTCACTTGCGGCCAAGAAGCGGCGCATGGTTTCACGGTCATGGAGGTCAGAGAAATCCGCTCCGGCCCATGCCTCGTCCTCCTCCGAGGAGTCGGTGTGGGTGTGGGTCGACGTAGTGGTGTCGAAGTTGAGGGCGAAGCGCTGGCGGCGCTCCGAGAGATCCGCGTGAGCGGAAGCGTAGGCGTAAGCATAAGAGGCGGCGACATTTCTCAACCCGAAGGGGTATGGAGATAGTGCCGTCGCCGGGCTCTGCTCCACCGGAGTTGGCTCCTCAGGGAGTGGTGGAGCAGAGCTTGATGTCAGGGCGTCGCCGGGTGCCACCGGCGTTTTTCCCTTGTCCAGGCTCAGGCTAGACAGATCCCCAACCAGGGACCCTGCGCCAACAGCTGGTCGTAGGATACCGGCGGAGAGCGACGAGTCGCCCTGGGTTCACGTAGCATCGAGGTGATTCTGCTCGCGTCGTGCCCAACGAGCGCGGTGAGAGCGGCCGCCCGGGCGCCGCCTGCGCCTGGGCTGCCGGTGCGTGACGTTGTCGGCGGCGGCAGGCGGGGCTTAGGGTGTGAGAAGTACCATGTCGTACTCGTGCCCTAGAGACATGAACTCCAGGCTCTCAAACCACACCACTGTGCCGAGACGCAGCGGTCGTACAGGGTCTGCCATCCATAACTTGTTGGGATGACGAAGCTGACACACAGAGGCCCCTACCTAGCGCGCCAACTGTCGGTGTTTTGGACCGGGGGGTCCTCAACCGACTAGTGAATTTGTTCTGCGTGTTCTCGATTCCGGATGGTGATGCAAAGAGACACAAGGCTTATACTGGTTCGGGCAATTCGTGCCCTATGTCCAATCTAGGAGATTGATCTTGTATTCCTTGCACCGAAGTGCTTGTAGTAGGGGGTTACAAGCTAGGTGAGAGAAGGAGCTAGTCCCAGGTCTCGGCAGGGAGTGATGTGGGCTGCTTAAGACGTTGCTCTCAAGCGGCAGGGAAGTGTGCGTGTTATAGGGTGTTGTTCTTCGTGAGAACCTGTCTCCTGAATGGCCCAAGTCCTTTCCTTTTATAGTTGAAGGGAGGATAAGAACAGTACATGTGCTAACTATACGACGTCGTGCGAACAGAGGCGGCGTGTCCGAGCCCTGTAGCCTGTTCCTATGGCGGTGTGGTCGTCGGAGTGGTCCGTCCTTGGAGCGCTGGGGCGACGTGCTGGTCACATCAGATCCTGCGCGTCATGGGAGCTCCAGGACTGCCTCGGAGCGGGTGCAGTGGTTAGTGTGTGGGTCACTGTGGATCGACTGTGCGCGTGGCCGAGGCTCGGTTGGTGCCGAGGCCGAACTGCGGTGGGGGGTCTCGGTAGACATGAATCCCGAGATAGCCGAGACCCTGGTGTGGAGTGCCGAGGCCTGGAGGGAGCGGTCGATCTAGTATACTGGTTCAGAGGCGATGATGACCCGAGCCAGACTTCCCATGCCGCGTTGTCTTTGGGGCGGGGATTGCGGGGCACAGTGCGGTGCGAGCGCTGATCGTGGGCACAGCGCCAGAATACAGTGGCCAGTAATCCTTGTCGTGCCCCATCTCAGCCGGTATGGCGCTGATGCGACTTCTTGTCCCGTCGGCCACTCCGTAGTGTTGAGCCATCGTTCAGCTGAGATTGCGGGAGTGGTTGATGGATTAATAGGACGTGACATGCTGTCGGGAAGACTGGTCGAGGCGGGAGCGACGGGTTGTTGACAAGCCGGCCTCGAGCGATACGGAGAATAGCTGTCTTATTCGAGGCTGTTCGCACGGGGCCTCGGGCGAGACAGAGATTGGGCTCCTTGCTGAGACCTCTCGCGCGAGGCAGAGATTGCGTCAGGACGCCGAGACCTCCCGTGCGAGGCCTGAGGCGAGGCGGAGAGCTTGGTGGGCTCGGACGGGGCTGGTGATGAGCCCATGGCTTACCCTCTAGCTTTGTTGTTGATGGGATTTAAGTGCCCCTTTTGGTGTACGCTCGGGGTACCCCGTTTTATGATACCCGACAAGTAGGTTGTAAATGGGTCTATAAAACAAAACTTGACTCTCAAGGGAATATAGAGAGATATAAAGCGTGACTTGTGGCAAAAGGCTTTACGCAAAGAGAAGGCATTGATTACAATGACACCTTTTCTATACTCTCATGTAAGGATTCCTTCAGAATCATAATGGCATTAGTGGCACATTACGATTTAGAATTACATCAGATGGATGTAAAGACGACATTTCTCAACGGGGACTTGGAGAAGAATGTTTACATGGCACAACCGAAAGGTTTTGTCACGGAAGGAAATGAACGAATAGGATGCCGCCTAAAGAATTCCTATGGCGGTGTGGTCATCGGAGTGGTCCGTCCTTGGAGCGCTGGGGCGACGTGCTGGTCACATCAGATCCTGCGCGTCATGGGAGCTCCAGGGCTGCCTCGGAGCGGGTGTGGTGGTTAGTGTGTGGGTCACTGTGGATCGACTGTGCGCGAGGCCGAGGCTCGGTTGGTGCCGAGGCCGAACCGCGGTGGGGGGTCTCGGTAGACATGAATCCCGAGATAGCCGAGACCCTGGTGTGGAGTGCCGAGGCCTGGAGGGAGCGGTCGATCTAGTATACTGGTTCAGAGGCGATGATGACCCGAGCCAGACTTCCCATGCCGCGTTGTCTTTGGGGCGGGGATTGCGGGGCACAGTGCGGTGCGAGCGCTGATCGTGGGCACAGCGCCAGAATACAGTGGCCAGTAATCCTCGCCGTGCCCCGTCTCAGCCGGTATGGCGCTGATGCAACTTCTTGTCCCGTCGGCCACTCCGTAGTGTTGAGCCATCGTTCAGCTGAGATTGCGGGAGTGGTTGATGGATTAATAGGACGTGACATGCTGTCGGGAAGACTGGTCGAGGCGGGAGCGACGGGTTGTTGACAAGCCGGCCTCGAGCGATACGGAGAATAACTGTCTTATTCAAGGCTGTTCGCACGGGGTCTCGGGCGAGACAGAGATTGGGCTCCTTGCCGAGACCTCTCGCGAGAGGCCTCACGCGAGGCGGAGATTGCGTCAGGACGCCGAGACCTCCCGTGCGAGGCCTGAGGCGAGGTGGAGAGCCTGGTGGGCTCGGACGGGGCTGGTGATGAGCCCATGGATTACCCTCTAGCTTTGTTGTTGATGGGATTTAAGTGCCCCTTTTGGTGTACGCTCGGGGTACCCCGTTTTATGGTACCCGACAAGTAGGTTGTAAATGGGTCTATAAAACAAAACTTGACTCTCAAGGGAATATAGAGAGATATAAAGCGTGACTTGTGGCAAAAGGCTTTACGCAAAGAGAATGCATTGATTACAATGACACCTTTTCTATACTCTCATGTAAGGATTCCTTCAGAATCATAATGGCATTAGTGGCACATTACGATTTAGAATTACATCAGATGGATGTAAAGACGATATTTCTCAACGGGGACTTGGAGAAGAATGTTTACATGGCACAACCGAAAGGTTTTGTCACGGAAAGAAATGAACGAATAGGATGCCGCCTAAAGAAATTCATTTATGGTTTAAAACAAGCTTCAAGACAGTAGTACTTGAAGTTTGATCAGACAATAAGGAATTTTAGGTTTAAAGAGAATGTAGAGGACAATTGTGTCTATGCAAAGTTTAAGAATGTGAACTTTATCTTCCTTGTCCTGTATATGGATGATATCTTACTTGCTAGTAGTGATGTCAGTCTACTACTGGAGACAAAGAAGGTTTTGTCCTCAAAATTTAATATGAAAGATCTTGGTGAAGCTTCGTTCGTTCTAGGGATTGAGATTCACCGAGATAGAAGTAAAGAGGTATTAGGACTGTCACAAAAGGCATACATAGAAAAGATCTTAAAGAAATTCAATATGCACAAATGTAGTCCTTCATCTGCTCCTATAGTCAAGGGCGATGGATATGAAGATTTTCAATCCCTAGGAATCAGTATGAGATCGATCAAATGAAAACGGTTCCATATGCTTCAGCTGTCGGAAGCTTGCAATATGCTCAAGTATGTACGCGCCCTGACTTGGCATTTGTTACTGGGTTACTTGGTAGATTCCAGAGCAATCCTAGAATAGAACACTGGAAATTAGTAAAGAAAGTCTTACGTTATTTACATGGAACGAAAACCCTCATGATGACGTATAGAAGAACAGATTTACTCCATATAGTGGGATATTCAGATTCTGATTATGCGGGGGATGATGAAAAATCAACGTCTGGATATGTATTCACTCTCGCAGGGGAGCTATTTCATGAAAAAGCTCAAATCAAACCGTCACTACATCGTCCATAATGTATGCTGAGTTTGTAGCGTGTTATGAGGCAACGAGGCAGGTGAACTGGCTAAAGAAGTTCATACCCGGTTTAAAGGTGGTTGATGACATCTATAGACCACTAAGTTATACTGCGATAATAATCCGGCAGTACAGTATGCTCACAACAATAAGTCAAGTGGTGCTGCCAAACACATTGACATAAAGTATTATGTTGTGAAAGATAAAGTCCAGGATCATGTCATAAGTCTTGGGCATGTAAGTACCGAAAAGATGCTCGCGGATCCGCTTACAATAGGCTTACCACCCAACGTGTTCAGAGAACTTGTAGCCGGCATGGGTTTAAGGGAAAGCCTATAATTCTAGGACAAAAGAAGGCCCAAAGTTAAGTATCTATTTTAGAACAGAGTGGTGTGTTATAGTTGTTAAATCTATCGACAATTGACTGTGATGATGAAACATGCTCTATGCGCTAATCTGTAATGGAATGAACAAAAGTAAATGATATGGAATTGAAAGATGGTAGGAGATCAAGGGAAAGATTGTTAGATTGATCTCTAATCCCAAACTGGGCCCAACGACCCAGTTGAGCCTTTGATCCACGTCCTGATCGGGGACGCCCAACCCACTATGGCTGGAGGGCCTCTGTCACATTGCGGAATAAATAGAGGTGGGGGCCGGCGGCTCAAGTCACGAGGTTCGTCTGAGCCGAGCTCCCCATCGACACCTAAACCCTAATCCGATCAGAGAGGGGCACAACCAGTGACGGGAAGCCACCAGCCGCGCCGCCCGCTCCATCGACGTCGACGTCTTCATCGCCCTCTTCACCGACCGTCGCTGCCCGTGCGCAGACTATACCGACAAACGTGATGGCATCCTCTGAACCCCCTCTACGGTGTCAGGTTCGACAGCCCTTGTTCATCCTCTCTGCGTCCAGGTCTCTCTATCTAGAACGTGTCCTAGGTTTTGGTTCATCCAATAGCGAATAGCCCTCTGATCGTGGACTCTACAGACGCCTGTCGAATCGGCCGCACACACATCCCCCACGAAATCTCATCGGAAAAACGCCCGAGCACCCACGCCGTTGCAGCGCACACGCACAGGTGGCGGCACGGTAGCAGTAGCAGTGCAGCACCTTGGCCGCGCCCTCGTCGCACACCGCGCACGTCCTCCCGTACGCCGACAGCGACGATGTCCCGGCCTCCTACCCGTGCTCCCCCGCGTGTGCTGCTCCGGACCAGCAGTGACGTCGTTGTACCCACAGCAGCACGACTCGTCGTCGTCGGTGCTGTCGGTGCGAGCGCCAGCGGTGCCTTCGAGTTCACCTGCTGGGCATCGAGCGCCTGCTGCAGCTCACCGCGGAGCGCGTTGGCCACAGCCTCGTTGGACTGCGCCAGGTCGCGCCACACCTGCGCCTCGACATAGAGACTCGTCACCCGCTCCTCGAGCGCTGAGTTGTTGAGGCGGCCCATCCGCTGGATCTCCTCCTCATCGCGCAGCCACGACCTCCAGGGCTCCTCCCCGTCGACGCAAGGCCACTCCTCCCCGTTCTCCTCCTTCGGCCGACCGTCATGCCCACGGGGTGCCGCCGCCGTCATCCCGTCGGACGCTGCCACCAACAACGTCGAGGCACAGCCGGCGCAGGGCCGGTCAGAGCGCGCGCGGGCACGGGGCGCAGCCGGAGGGCTCCCGGCCAGGCGAGGCGAGGGCCGACCGGTGGGCTCGCAACCAGGCGGGGGCACGGCCGCCGCGGGGTCGGCGATGGCGCGGCGAGCGCGGGGCGGGACCGGCCTGGGCGGCGGCACGAGTCGAGGCGAGAGGGCGCGGCCACGGACGACTAGCGCGCGGCGGGACCGGCCGGGGCGACAGGCCAGCAAGGAGGCACGTGGGTGAGCTGCTCCTCCGCCATGGCCGGGCGGTGGAGAGAGAGAGGCGTTGCTGGGGAGGAAAAGCGTCGGGCTCGGCGAGCGAGCGCTCGGCTAAGGGGACGGGTTCGTTACATAGGTAAATGGTGGGGTCCAGCTGTCAGCGACTATAACCTAACAGAAGTGGAACCAGGGAAAGATTAAATTTTTTTGATGGCAGAGAGGGAATTTTGAAAATTTATTTGATGGCAGCGAGAAAATTTTGGAAATTTTGATGCAAATAAGGAAGTGATATAAATTTTTAGTGGCGGAATTTTCTCTCAGAGTAGAGTGCCCCACTTTAGGGTGCGTTTAGTTCCAAAAAATTTTGGATTTTAGCCCACTGTAGCATTTCGTTTGTATTTGGTAATTAGTATCTAATTATGGACTAATTAGGTTCAAAAGTTTCGTCTCGCGATTTCTCAACCAACTGTGTAATTAGTTTTTTTTTCGTCTACATTTAGTACTGCATGCATGTGCCGCAAGATTTGATGTGACAGTTACTATTACTATGCAAAATTTTTTGACAACTGAACGGGGCCTTACAACAAGTACTACTAGCAGAACCACAGCTTTATTGCAGTCACTTGCATTACAGCCTCAGACTGTCAGACATTCCACAAGAGGAAATGAGACAAAGGAGGCCTAGCTGCTGGCTGCTGCCCCCTCTCTAGAGCCTACACACACAGGCCTTTTGAAATTACTCGCTCTCCCCCCTCCCCCCCTCCCCCCTCCCCCTGGTCCAAACCCAATCATCTTTCCCTTGCAAGCTACTACACCAAATCAACCAAATCCACCGCCCTCCCCTCCCTCTCTTTCCACATCCTAAAAATGATAAAGCAACATTAGCCACATCTGGGATAAAGCAAGATGACCCACATCTGTCCTAGGGCACAGCAAAATCCATAGTACCAGCACAAAGCATCACCCACACATTTTCCTCAGATCCTAAAAACGAAAAAGCTATTAGTACTAAGATTAGCCAGCCACATTTGGGCATGATGGATGCATCCAACACATTTGAGCAGGAAAGCATCAGTCACTCTCAACAGTCAGTCAGAACAAGGACAGACAAGAAAGACTGAGAGCGGCGTCCGTCCATCCATGGCGTCGGTGCTGGTTCCCAACATCATGCCAGCCTGACCCAAACTACACCCTGCTTCAGCTCCCACTGTCCGTCCGCCCATGGCGTCGTCGGTGCCGGTTTCTCAAACTTGTATGTAGCAGTACAGCAATGCCGTGTCTCCCCTCCACGCACATTAAGGTTGAACCGTCCGTGTGTTCTTCGATCCGAGCATTCCTCCTCACGATCACGAGCAGGACTTGATGAGTCCGAGATTGTACAGGTTCCGCTTCACGAGGTTGCCGAGGTAGACCAGCCCAAGGCCGCCGCCAACGCCGTGGTCGCGGTGGCCCGGCCCGTCCTTTGAGAACACCTGCGGCGGCCGCGGCTCCTCCCTCACGACGAGGCAGTCCGCGCCAACCCTCTCCCTGACGGCGTCAATAGCGCTCTGATCCGCCGCCTTGCCAGCCGCGTCGGTCACGTAGAACACGTTCGAGGCCAGGTCACCCTTCGTCGACACCTCCGCCTGCGCGACGAGCAGCCCGTTCTCGCGGAAGGTCCGTGTCACCTCGGACAGCAGCCCCGGCCGGTCCGGCGTGCACAGCTCCAGTCTCACACCCTGAATAGAGATTCAGAGACTAAACGCGTTAGTTTCTTGGAAATGTTTTTTGCTTACAAGAAAAGATTGTGGTTTTGATGCCGACATTAACATCGAATCACCATCGAGTAATTGATAGAATTCAATTACCTCTAGCGATCTCCGTTCTATGGCGGCTTGGAGGCATTGGCTGAGCCTCTCCCTCTCGGCCTCGGACCGGATGGGGCTCCCGTCAGCGCGGCGGATGTAGAACTCCTGGCGCGCCCGGTCGCCCGCGGTGTCGACGGTGCCGTGGAACACGACGTAGTCCATGTCGTGGAGCGTGCACACCACGTCGAACAGCAGCTTGGGCCGGTCACGGCACAGCACGGTGACGACGGAGTACCCGCGCTCGGCCCAGCTCTGCACGGACACGGCCGGGGACAATTCCGGGAACGAGGTCGTGCGGTCGAGGTCCGCGGCCATCAGCTGGTGGAGCCGGCGGTCGGCGTGCGCGACGCCCGCGGCGGGCACGGCAGCCACGGCGCCCGGGGCCTCCCCGTCGCCGCGGAGGAGGTGGCCGAGGCGGGCGAGGATGCGCGTCACCCGGTCGGTGTCCGCGCCCGCGGCCAGCTCCTCCCCGCGGAGGAAGGCGACGCACGCGAGGCGGCCGCGGTGCGTCCACGCGCGGGCGTCCACCACGCTGCACTGCATGTCGGCCAACACGGCGAACACCTCGGAGAGGAGCCCCGTGCGGTCGGCCCCCGTGAGCTCCAGCGCCGTCAGCCCCTCGAGCGGTGCCGGCCGCGCCGGCTCGTTCCACGTCCCCAGAGACTGCAGACCGATGGGAAGACCCGCGTCGTCAGCGAAAAGCCGCTCATTTATTTCCGGAGGGTGAGGGCGGGGGACGGGACGGGGAAAGGCCGCTCTACCTGCTGGATGTAGATGACGCTGTCGTCGGTGATCTTCCGGCCGAGGCGGTCGGTGACGTGAAAGACGTCCATGAACCAGCGGCCGTCGGAGGAGATGTAGGCCTTGTTGACGGAGAGGTCGAGGTCGGCGAGCACCTGCACGGCCTCCAGCAGCAACCCTCTCTTCCTGGCGCTGTCCACCTGCAGCACCATGGGACAGAAACCCCCCAAAGTCAGCCACCAAGAGCCGGAGGAGCAGACGGACGGGGGGAACGGTCGGCGACGGCAGCTCACCTGCACCAGCGTGGCCGTGGGGCAGACGGCATTGTCGAAGACGACCCGGGGCGTGTTCATCCGGATCACCAGCTTCTCGTACTCATCCAGCCACTCCATCGCCGCCGGCCGGTCTCTCTCGCGAGCTCCGCCCTCGGCGCTTGCGTGCTGCTGGCAGGCAGCGAGCCCGGTCACGCGGGTCTCCTGTACATAAAGCGCGCGCGCGGCGAAGGAAACAAGGAGGAGGCGGAGGACGCCGACGCTTTGGCGTGGCTCTGCTCGCCCGACTCGTTGGCTCCCCCCTCCCACCTGTGTCTGAGCTAGCAGAGCTGGAATTTGGAAATTGGGAATTGGGAATTGGAATGCGTGGGGGGTGGGACTTGGGAGTGGTGGACGGGACGGGGACGGGGGACGGGGGACGGGCGACGGGGGACCGAATTTTAAGAGGTGGAGGGGTCGGAGGGTGGTGGGTCCCGCGCGGCACATGCCGAGGTGACTGGGCGACTGGCGAGGCTCGTGGGAGCCAGGTGGAGGGCCTCCGTGCGCCGTGCCTGTTCCTTGCCTTGCACTTGCATACTACTCCCAGCCCTTTGCGTCCGGCTTAATTAACTTTTTTTATTTATAATTAAACGAAAATGTACAAATAAGGAAACTTGTTGCAACAGCGCAGTTGTAGTAGCGGGATAATATTACTATTTAAAAAACCACACACACCCGGGTAACAAATAACTATGTTAGCTAAGAGAAACTAGCTAAGGGATTGTTTGGATAGCAATTCCAACTAAAAATTGGCCAAAATTAGACATATAGTCTATTCAAGCATGAGGTTATATATGTGAGTTGATTTATTAGCAAAGTCTCTACTTAATTGCTAGACAAACAGTTTGAAATTGTTAGACAGACTTACTGTACTATATAACGATCAAACAGGTCCTCAGCAAAAATTTATTCGGCGAGCAGCTAAATATCGTAGGGGCCTAAGCATTTTATTTACTGTACTGAAATGCCAAGTCTCTGCGGTAGCGGACCAACAGAAAACGAAAAAAACAATAGACGGCTAATGGGTAGATGTCCGTTCGTATGTCTTTAAACCTAACTTTATCCGCTTCTTTTTCATCTAGAATAGTATTTTTTTTGTCAGAATTTCTCCTGACGAACGAGGCCACGTCAGCACGGCAGATGAATTTGTGTTTTTCCGGCTACTATCCGGCAGCAGGCCACGTCAAGCGCGAGCAGCTGGCGGGGCGGGTCCGGTGGGACCCGGTCGGGAGGCTCGCGCAGTTGTTTCTGCGAACCACAGCGAGCGCTAGCTGTTGTCGCCCTGCTGTTGCTGCGGCACCAGCACGACCCACCAGCCAATCAGCCAGTCAGCCAGCAGTCACAGACGAAACTACCCCTTTCCGGCGCCCACGCCACCCGGGGGACCGACGAGGGTAGTTTCGTCATTGCCTTGCGCTGCCACGGCCGGCGTGCCCGCCCGCAGCAAGCCACCAGCCCTGGAGGCCGGAGCAGCAGCAAGAATGGCCAGGCAAGCTTTTTCTCTCTTTTTTTTCCGGAGCTTCCAAAGCTCTCTTTAATCTCCTTTTTGTTTTTTATTACTGCATCCTTCGTGGAAATTGCAGCGGTTTCCGCGGCGGATATTTCACCCGCGCCAGCTGGGATTTTTTGATCGGACGCAAGTCACGGAACGGACGGTGGTTGAGACAAACAGCCTGTCTGGATTATTGCCGGATTTGGAGTGGTGCCCTGGCTCCAAACGGGCGATTTTTGGGTAATCTCGTGGGAAGAGACCGAGCTGCCGAGTGCCGAGCGTGTGTTTTGTACTACTACCGTGGCGTAATGGCATGTGTGTGCAACTGTGCATGTGTATCCATACGAAACGAGACCACCGATAAGACAGCAGTGTGGCCAGCCACGGCTCCAATTGGAAAATGCCACTGCGTATATTGAAAAAAAAAAGAATCAAAAGGCCTGACAAGAATATCAGAAGTGTGTACTGTAGCATGTTGGGTTGGGATAATTTGAAATTAAAACTTCACTGCAATGCAATGCGGGTTTGGTTGGACGAATGGTACAGGATGACCGCTGTTGAGAGCGGTGGCACAGTACTCCTCCTCCTTGTGGGGCCAGCGGCGAGTTTAATGGGGTGGTACCGGAGCGCGTGCTGGATTTCGATGGATCCGGAGGTGGATTTATGGCGCCCCAGGATCATGCGACGCCGTACCCGTTCCCGTCCCCACGCGCTCGCGCATTCAATGGAACGAACGCCTAGCGTGGATGGGCACGACGCTCGCGCGCGCGTCCTGCATGCATGCGCCATACGTGACGGCCATTAATGGCGGCCGGCGGAGATGGATCGGAAGCGCGATGGCGATGGCCCTCGGAGGAGTAGGATCGTGCACGATCCGATTCGGGCCCGGCGGTCGCACGTTGACGCGGCGCAGTGGGCGGCAAGGAGACCGACAAGCGCACGGCACGAATCCGGCCGGGGCCGACGACGGCCTACTGTACACGCGAGGGCGCGACGACGTGCGCGCGCGCTCGTGACCCATCGGCGGACGGGCGGCGACGTGTGCGCGTCGTCTCCCCGCGGCCTTTTTCTGGGTGTGGAGGAGGAGTAGTATGGGCATGGCAGTCCACGGTCCACACCCACAGGCCACAGTGGGCAGGTAACATGCGGGCCCTTTTGCCGCCTCGGGTGTCGCGCCCGCGCTGTTTCAGAGGACGGAGAGGTGGTGGAGGTCAAACCTAGGCTGCGTGTAGCTGTAGGAGTAGCTACTGTCTGTTGTGTTCCGGCGTCTGCCGTCAAACCGTGGAGGAACGTGCCAGTATTCTAATCGGCGATTCGATTCAACGGCCGCAATTCGGCCGTGCGGTGTGTCAGGTGTAGACGTAGTGGTGTGTGTGAATGACTGAATGTGGTGTGATCGTGCCCAGGCCAGGCAAGTCATCACTTGTTTTTTGCCGACAATTGAACCATTGTTGCCAAATCAAGTGCACAGTCTGTTTGGATTAAGGCCCCGTTTAGGTCCTGTTTAATTTCCAAAAATTTTTGCGCAGCCATCACATCAAATCTTGCGGCACATACATGGAGTACTAAATGTAGACGAAAAAAAAACTAATTGCACAGTTGGGTGAGAAATCGCGAGACGAAACTTTCGAACCTAATTAGTCCATAATTAGACACTAATTGCCAAATAAAAACAAAACTGCTACAGTAGCCAAAACCCAAAAATTTTTGGATCTAACCACGCCCTTAGATTCAAAAAAAAATTTGCGCAATAACCGTCACATCGAATCTTGCGGCACATGCATGGAGTACTAAATGTAGACGAAAAAAACTAATTGCACAGTTGGGTGAGAAATCGCGAGACGAAACTTTTGAACCTAATTAGTCCATAATTAGACACTAATTGCCAAATACAAACAAAAGTGCTACAGTAGCCAAAATCCAAAAAATTTTAGATCTAAACGGGGCCTAACACTCAAAGCGTAGTTTAGCAATGACACGATCTTAGATTATATTTTGATCATTCATTAGTTAATATTATTTATCATCCTATAAATGTATGATTATTTATAGTATATTTGGTTTCAAATCTAGCAGTATCTAGTTTGTCTTACAATATTTAAAAAGTATTGATCAAAGATTATAAACTCTGACATCTAACATACGCAAACGCAAGATGTTGTATGAACTAGACTGCAGGAAGTAATTTTTAGACCCTATTAGGATGTTAGAAGATTTTAGAAGTTGGGTTTTTAGAATCCGGCTAGGATCCTAGCATACACAACTTATTATTAAATACATGTATAGAGTCTCAGATTATAGAATCTGGCAAGCTGGGCAAACCCAGCTTCTTCCAACTTCTAGACTTTAAAGCACAATTCTGTCCTCCACTTCTACAATAGTAATAGCAAAATAAACCAATGACTAAGGGTGTTTTGGTAATTATGCTCTAGAAAGCAATTTTCCCAGCTTTCACTCTATGGATCCAACCAATCTTTCAACCTAGCTTCTATAATCCATCTTTTTACAATCTAGCTGTCGGTGCATAAAGTGACCAACATGTAAATATTTATATTTTTGTTATACGTTGTGATCGGAGGTGGCCTAGCACTCAATGACACAGGGTTTATACTGGTTCAGGCAACATGCCCTACGTCCGGTTTGAGTCGATCGGTGACCTTATTCCTGAGCCCAGGTGCTCGAAGTTTGCGGTGGGGTTACAAACGGAAGGGAGAAGGGTACAAGAGGTCCGGTCGGACTTCGGTTTGAAGGGCCGAGAGTGACGGGAGCTCCGTTATGCGCTAAGTGTTTGAGCGTGTGCTCGAGGTTTGAACCTAGTGGTTCTGCTGTTGTGTGGTGTTCGAGTTGTTGTGTACCGATCGATCTATCTGTTGGGAGAGAGCACATCCCCTTTTATAGATGAAGAAGACGACCTTATAAGTGAAAGGGAGAGAGTACGTATGTTACTAAATCTTGTTGCCTACGTCGGCGGGTACAAGATGATGGTAGGCGCCCACAATACCGTTTAATGTCAGATGCACGTGGGAGGTTACGTCTTCTTCTTCCGATATGGCAGACGTCGGTGCCTGTCATACTGTTGATGCCCAGAGACATGTAGGGGTTTTTACCATGTTCATCTGTTATGGTAAATGCCGACGTCCACAACACTGTAGAAAAAATGTCGGCGCCCACAATACTGCTTGGATTCTGATATATCAAGAAGATTGCAGGGTACCCTTCTGACATACCCTGTTGGTACTGTCCTGCAGGTGTACAGGGCATGGTCCTTAGTATTGCAGTTGGCTTGAGTGCCCTGCCTTACTTTTTCCGTCCGTTTCCTGGTCCTCACCGAGCAGACGTCCCTGGTCGGTTGGTCCCAGTCGGCTCTGATTGCGCTAGTCGGAGAGGAGCTGTAAGTAGGGGTTCGGTGCATTCCCGGTCGGAGAAGTGGGTCGAAGTCGGAAGTAGTGTTTTGGCCAGGCCTTCCGATAGGAGAGGCCATCCGGAGGTGGCTGGAGTCGGAAGCGAGCATTGTTCTTTTTTCGGTCAGAGAGGCGGAATCGAGTCGGAAGCAGACGTCGTTCTTCCTCGGCCAGACCTTCCGGATGGAGATTTAGATCGCACTTCCGGCCTGTCGTTTAGGTTTTTTGGGATGGCCCAGGAGTTGCGCGTTGTTCGCAATGTCGTCAGTTGGGCCGAGCCTTTACTAGAAAGCCGATTCATGAGGGACCCCGGATTTATGAACCCGACAGGAGCCCCTGAGCCCCCGAGCGATTCGGGTAAAATCATCCAGGGGATTTTTGTCATGACGGTGGGTGCGCGTGAGCGCACCCGCGGGTGTAGCCCCCGGGTGATTCGGGTAGAATCGTCTGTGGGGTTTTGTGTTGCCAGCGGGGGAAGTTTTGTTTCATCAACGGGTGTACTCAAGTGCACCCGTGGGTGTAGCCCCGAGCCCCCGGGTGATTCAGGCAAAATCACCTGGGGGGGTTTGTCAGCGGGCAGTTTAGGGATCGAGGTAGTTTTCAAGGATTGGGTGAGACAGAGCTCATGTTTCCTAGCGTCAGACGTTTTAGGGATCGAGCGAGACAGAGCTCACGGATCCTAGCGTCGGACGCAACCGAGGCAGTTTTAGGGATCGGGCGAGACAGAGCTCGCGGATCCTGATGTCGGGCGCACACGTCGCACGCAGCCGAGGCAGTTTTACGGATCAGGCGAGACAGAGCTCGCGGATCCTGGCATCGAGCGCGCGTGTCAGGCGTAGCCGAAGCAGTTTAGGGATTGGGCGAGATAGAGCCCACAGATCCTAGCGTCGGGCGCAGCCAAGGCAGTTTTGGGGATTGGATGAGACGGAACTCGTGGATCCTAGCGTCAGGCGCAGCCGAGGTGGTTTAGGGATCGGGTGAGGCGGAGCTCATGGATCTTGGTGTTGGTGCGCAGCCGAGGTGTTTTTGGGTGTCTTGAGCCCCTAAGCCCTGTTTGGGCTTGGTAGGGGTCAGTTGAGTTTTGTGCGTTACCTCGTCTATGGTCTCTCGCAACTAGAGGGGCTGAGCTAACGTCGTTTGCCTTGATGGCTCAGACTCGAGTGACGCACTCGGTGAGCTCTCTAACGGGTATGATCGAGTGAAATCTGGGTCCGTCGTTCGTGACGGGGTCAAAATAGCCCTCATGTGATATTCCACTGCTCCTTAACCTACAACCCGGTAGTTGCCTGGATCGTTCCGGAGATCGACCCGGGTGGCCCACAGGCCTCCCCTCGATGGAGATTCTGTGCGTTTGGCAGAGGTTTAGGATCGAATGAGAAGGTTGAGATAACTATGTCTGCTTCAGGGCAGACTAGGCGAGGGCCGCTTGGGGCTCATCTGCGTTTTCTCCCCTAGCTCTGTTTGACGCGAGGCGTCTTTGAGCCCTTCGTGGGCTGACCTTTGAACCCCAGTCGGTCGTTGCTCGGTTGAATGAGGCAACTGCCGCTTTGTGACGCAACATGTTGCGTTGTGATGCATTTAACCACATATGTGATGCCTTGGATGTATGGAATGAATAAATGCGTGTATAGACTGTATGAATGATTATAAAAAGAAATCGTGCGTGTTGATAATGTTACCTTGATGACTCGAGTGATGGGGTTTGAGGAGCTCAAATCAGAAATGTCCGACCTGGATATGCTCTCGTCGTTCGTGGTGGAGTCGGCATGGCCCACATGGGGCGTCCCCCTACTCCTTACCTGTCTCTCGGTGTTTGCCTGAGCCGTCCGATCGACTCAGGAAGCCCGATGGTCTCTCCTGGACGGAGATCCCGTGGTTAGGCCTTTCCAAGTCCCGCCTGAGAAGGTGGAGGGCCGCCTACGTGTGGTGGTGCTTTGGTTCTCGTGCCAGCATGCAGTAGTGGGGGGCCATACCTAGACCACGTCCCGCCTAACCAGGCATCGTTCCGTCAGGCAGGGTGCGTCCCATCGGTCAGGGCATGTCCTGTTGTTTCCCATCCGCATTGAATGGGGAAAGGGGGAGGGTTTCTCGCCCCAATCTTTTCGCCTTTCCTCAACTGGCCCGCCTCTTCTTTAAATAGGGGAAGGGAGAAGGAAAGTAGAACTCATAGACCTATTCATGATTCCGGAGCGCGATGTCGAGTTGGAGGTCCCCCAACATAGATGAGATGGTGTCGGCTGCCTTCGGCGAGATGGGGCTGGTTCTGCTAAAGGAGGTGGCGCACTAGAGGGTGTCGTACGTTGCCGGCTTCGTCACCATCTGTGAGGCTTTCATCAGAATGGAGCCGCACGTGGACTCCTTCTGGCGAGACTTCTCCGGGCGAGCCTTGTCGGAGAGAAAGACGCTCGGGACTACGCCGGTGGGAGGTTTTGTCCTTGCAGCTGCTCAAGTTGGCCAGTTCATAAAGTTTGATGAGATATCTTCCAGCCACGATGGCCATACCTCGGGGGTAGAGTCCCTGCCCAGGAGCTGCCTCGACTGCCTGAGAAGGTCAGGAGCTCCATGCTCTTCTGTTGAGGATCTATGGGTGTGATGCCCTTGATGTACCCGTTGTGCTCGCCGAAGTCGAGGGAGTAGAACTGGGCAGGGTCCTTAAGGTACCCGTTGCGCTCGCCGAAGTCGAGGGAGCGGAACTAGGCGGGGCCCATGTGGCGGTGGTTATGTGCGGCGGCATGTGTCATGGCCTCTCCTTTGGTATCAGCTGATGTCGCTGAGCGGCCACAGTAGTATTTGGAGTAGAAGTAGTCAGCAAATGTAATCGTTAAGTTCACGGGGGAGCCCCCGTGTGAACAGTTTTTGTATCGATGAATACATCAGTTCTGTTTTATGATAGAATCAAAATCTGTTCCTTGTTTTTTATCCTAGCATAGCTTTGTTTTTATCCTTTCTTTTCTGCACCTGCTCGTTCGTTCCATAGGCTACAACTTTTAAGAACCTAGGCATGGCCCACGAGGCTCGCCTGCTCGTAACCGTAGGTTATGGCGAGGTGCGCTCGGTCTAGAGTAAGAACAAAGTCACGTAGGGTAATCAAAGGAATGGAATGCACTTTCGTTGGGAAAAAAAGTTTTTACCATGTGATAGTAAAAAAGAGAGGTAGTATTTAGTATTTGTACCCTCATGGAGCCCCCGAGCGACCTGGGCTGAAAGTGTTCGGGTTGGGGTGCTTTACAGGAGCAAGTGTTGAATAAAAGCGGTAAGACTGAATTTAGGGGAAAACGACGTAGTTGTTCAATGTTCTAAGTGTTGGTGAGAACGTTGTCATTGTCGTCCTTCAGTCGGTAGGCGCCTGGTCGGATCACCTTGGCCACCGTATAGGGTCCTTCCCATGGTGGAGAGAGTTTGTGTTTCTCCTTCGTTGATTGAGTCCTCCGGAGTACGAGATGACCGACTTCGAGGATCCTCCCCTTGATCTTCCTTTCATGGTACCTGCAGAGAGTTTGTTGGTAGCAAGTGAAGCGGATGACGGTCGTCTCGTGGGCCTCCTCAAATAGGTCGACTGCGTCTTGCTAAGCCTCCATGGCTCGATCACGGTCGGAAGCCTTCACTCTTGGTGCGCCGTGGTCGAGGTCGGAGGGCAGCACTACTTCAACTTCGTAGGCTAGGAAGAAGGGTATGAACCCTATGGATCGATTTGGGGTCATTCTTAGGCTCCATAGGATCGTTGGGACCTCTACGACCCATCGCTCGGCATACTTGTTGAGTCGATTGAAGATGCGTGGCTTAAGTCCTTGGAGGACCATGCCATTGGCATGCTCGACCCGACCGTTAGTACGTGGATGTCCGACCAAGGCCCAGTCGATCCTGATGTCGTATCCATCACTGAAGTCCAGGAACTTCTTCCCGGTGAAGTTAGTTCCGTGGTCAGTGATGATGCAGTTAGGAACGCCGAACCGGTAGATGTTGTCGAGGAAGAATTGGACAGTCTCTTCCGAGTGGATGTTGGTGATGGGCTTGGCCTCTATCCGCTTGGTGAACTTGTCGACCGCTACGAGCAGGTGAGTGAAGCCGCACGGGCCCTTTTTGAGGGGTCCTACCATGTCAAGGCCCTAACCATGAACGACCAGGTGATGAGGATGGTTTGAAGCTACTATGCCAACAAATGAGTTTGCCGAGCATAGAATTTGCATCCCTCACACCTACGGACGACTTCCTCTGCATCTTATAGTGCGGTGGGCCAGTAAAAACCTTAGCGAAAGGCTTTTCCGACCAGCGACCTCGGGTCCGCGTGATGTTCACAGATCCCCGCATGGACCTCGAGGAGGAGCTGCTTCTGCTGGTTGGTAGGGATGCACTTCATGAGCACCCCCGATGGACTCCATTTATAGAGTTCATCATCGAGCGCGACGAAGGTCTTGGCGCATTGAGGGATCCATCGAGCTTCAGTCCTTTCGGGTGTGAGAACCTCCTCGAGGAGGTAGGCGAGTAGCGACGCTCACCAGTTGGTTTGATTGAGTGCCAATACGGCGACATCAGCGGGTGACGTCGTCACGGAGGCACTAGGGTCGGAGCCCCCGAGCACCGGCTTGGCGTCGGGGTCGAAGCCCCTAGACGCCGGCTTGGCGTTGGGCTGTGTCTGGATCGGACCTTCCAGGACATGGGCGGATGGCTCGTGGAGATCGTTGATGAAGATCCCGCTCGAAGATGGATCCCGCCTGACGGCCAATTTTGCGAGAAAATCGGCGGCATCGTTGTCCTTTCGGGGCACGTAATGCAGCTCGATCCCCTGGAATTTGTCCTTGAGCTTGCGCACCCCCTGGCAGTATGCTGCCATGAGGGGGCTTTTGTAGGAGGACTCCTTCATGACTTGGTCAACAACCAACTCCGAGTCACCGCGAACGTAGAGTCACGTAGCGCCGAGATTGATGGCGACGCGTAGCCCATTGATGAGGGTCTCGTATTCCGTGGTGTTGTTTGAGGCCGAGAAATGGAGGTGGATGGCGTAGCGGAGCCTACTCCCATCCGGAGAGATCAGAACCACCCCAGCCCCTAACCCGGGCGCCATTACGGACCTATCGAAGTACACTGTCCAATAATTGTGGGTGACGTTCGGGGTCGGTAGCTGCACCTCTATCCATTCGGCGACAAAATCCGCGAGAGCCTATGATTTAATAGCGGCACGAGGGATATACTTGATGTCGTGGCCCATAAGTTCGAGTGCCCACTTGGAGATCCGTCCCGCGGCGTCACAGTTGCAGACGATGTCCCCGAGCGAGTATGAAGTAACGATCGAGACTTCATAGTCGGTGAAGTAGTGTAGGAGCTTCCGGGTCGCCATTAGCACGGCGTATAGGAGTTTCTGCACCTCGAGGTCACCCTAGGCGTTTGGTTAACCGAAACCAATCGGTTCGGTTCTTCGGTTTCTTGACAAATTCGGTTTCTTAAGAAATAGTAACCTATCGGTTCTTTTGAAATCTGGGAACCGACCAAATTTGGTTTTGGTTAATTCGGTTCAGTTCTGGTTATGACCGAACTAACCGAGGTGCAAGGAACAGAGAAAAAATCACAGCATCGCACATCGAGCAACACAAATCACTAATTCCAGCATCGATAAAGAACAAAGCATTGATTTCTAGTTTACAGATCGAAAAACATGTCTCCTTGCTCGCCCACGCCTGCAGCCCTGCGTGGTGCACACCACCTCGCCTACGGCCCACGCCTCGCCCTACTCGCCTCTACGCCGCTTGCCTAGCTCGCCATCGCACGGCTTGCCTCGCCCTGCCCATGTGCCGTCGTCGGATGCAGGATGAAAGAGAGGGAGGCACGGGGCCATGCTAGAGCGGAGGAGCCACCAGATCTGAGAGTTGAGAGAAGGAGGGGAAGGGAGATTGGCTGCGCCATGGCCAAGCCGCCCGAGCGCTTTGCCTCCGCGTCCGCGTGACGCGTAGCCGAGGAGCACCGCCTCCGCGTGATGCGCCGCCGCCATGGCTAGCCTTCGCGGGTAGGGGAGGAGAGTGGGGAGCGGCGGGATTAGGGGCAGCGAGGTAGCGAGGAGCCGAGGAGGGGAGTGGGGAGCGGCGGTCGGTGGGGTAGCGAGGAGCTAAGGAGGGGAGTAGGGAGCGACAGTTCTAGTTTATATTGTTTCTATCCACACAATAGCTATGACACTACACTAAGCTAGTGTGCTCTCAAAAGCTAACTAAAGAGCTACACTAACCAAACTAACAAGCTGTCACAACTAGCTACACTAAAGAGCTTGACAACTAGTTTGTGATAATGTAAAGAGAGTGAGCAATTTGTTTATACCGCCGTGTCGAAGAAGGAGCCAAACAATCACAAGAATGAATACCAATGAAGACCAATCGCATCTGAATCAAATGATGAACACAATGATTTTTTACTGAGGTTCACTTGCTTGCCGGCAAGCTACTCCTCGTTGTGGCGATTCACTCGCTTGGAGGTTCACGCGTTAATTGGCATCACACGCCAAACCCTCAATAGGGTGCCGCACAACTAACATAAGATGGGGATCACACAAGCCACGAGCAATCCACTAGAGTACCTTTTGGCTCTCCGCCAAGGAAAGGTCAAGAACCCCTCACAATCACCACGATCGGAGCCAGAGACAATCACCAGCCTCCGTTCGACGATCCTCGCTGCTCCAAGCCATCTAGGTGACGGCAACCACCAAGAGTAACAAGCGAACCCCGTAGCGAAACCCAAATACCAAGTGCCTCTAGATGCACACTCAAGCAATGCACTTGGATTCTCTCCCAATCTCACAAAGATGATGAATCAATGATGGAGATGAGTGGGAGGGCTTTGGCTAAGCTCACAAGGTTGCTATGTCAATGCAAATGACCAAGAGAGTGAGCTTGAGCCAGCCATGGGGCATAAATAGAAGTCCCCACGAAATAGAGCCGTTGTACCCCTTTACTGGGCACAACACGGGGTGACCGGACGCTCCGGTCATATCGACCGGACGCTGGACCTCAGCGTCTGGTCGTGCGATGCGTGCCACGTGTCCCCTCTCTTTAAATGTTGATCGCCCGACCTCAACGGTCAAGTGACGACCGAACGCAGTAGCTCAAAGTGACCGGACGTAGAACCCCAGCGCCCAGTCATTTCCAGTAAGCATCTAGAGACGATTTTCTTCGACTGGACGCGTCCGGTCGCACTTTGAGCGTGTGCTCGAGGTTTGAACCTAGTGGTTCTGATGTTGTGTGTGTTGTTCGAGTTGTTGTGTACTGATCATTCTATCTGTTGGGAGAGAGTGCATCCCCTTTTATAGATGAAGGGGACGACCTTATAAGTGAGAAGGAGAGAGTATGTATGCTACTAAATCTTGTTGCCTACGCCGGCGGGTCCAAGATGATGGTAGGCGCCCACAATACTATTTAATGTCAGATGCACATGGGAGGTTGCGTCGTCTTCTTCTCATATGGCAGACGTCGGCGCCTGCCATACTGTTGATGCCTAGAGACATGTAGGGGGTTTTACCATGTTCGCCTGGTATGGTAAATGCCGGCGCCCACTATACTGTAGGGAAAATGTCGGCCCCCACAACACTGCTTGGGTTCTGATATGTCAGGAAGGTCGTAGGGTACCCTTCTGACATATCCTGTTGGTACTGTCCTGCAGATGAACAGGGCACGGTCCTTAGTATTGCGGTTGACTTGAGTGCCCTGTCTTACTTTCTTCGTCCGTTTCCTGGTCCACACCGAGCGGACATCCCCGGTCGGATGGTCCCAGTAGGCTCTGATTGCGCCAGTCGGAGAGGAGCTGTAAGCAGGGGTTTGGCGCATTCCCGGTCAGAGAAGCGGGTCGGAGTCGGAAGTGGTGTTTTGGCCAGACCTTCTGGTCCGAGAGGCCGTCCGGAGGCGACTGGAGTCGGAGACGAGTGCTGTTCTTCTTTCGGTCGGAGAGGCGGGCCAGAGTCGGAAGCGGACGTCGTTCCTCCTCGGCCAGGCCTTCCGGTTGGAGATTTGGATCGCCCTTCTGGCCTGTCATTTCGGTTTTTTGGGCCGGTCTAGGAGTTGTGCGTGGTTCGCAATGTGCTAGCTGGGCCGAGCCTTTGCTAGAAAGCTAGTTCACGAGGGACTCCGGGTTTATGAACCCGACACTAGCTTTTTAAAATGTATCTGGTATAAGCTACGATGTATCCAAATAAGTCTTTAGTTTTAGGGTTTGTTTAGTATAATTTCTTGAGCTGCTTCGGGAGCAGATTCAATGTCGCACCAATCAAATGCATCATGGGGAAGTAGCTCCATGCTCAGAGCTCCTTGAATCACGCTAACCAGAGAGGTAAGAAGGAGAGTGACACGGCTCGTCGAGCTCTCTCCTTTGTGCTTCTGGGCCTTGGTGAAAACACCCCACCTCCTCGAGATGTCGGTGGGCCAAAGCGGTATCGTGGGGGTGCCCTGAGGCGGAGCAGAGCAGGTCCAACACATGTTTGAAAGGAAGAAAAAAACACGACTCTCACATATGTCAGATTCATATACATAGACATGTGTCACGAATCCACGATAGATGTCCACAACGGTAACTAGAAACCAAGGCTCCGTTCGGCTTACCTTATAATCTGCACTATTCAACTTGTTTTTTCAGCCGGTATAGTGTTTTTCTCTCACAACAATTCAGCCAAAACAGTGTTTTCAACCAATTCAGCCAAGTTTTAGCAAGCCGAACAGGGCCTAAGAGATCGAATGCAGTTTGACTTTGAAATCAGACGACCCATCAGGTTTTCCTTATACCATTTGACTTGCCACTGGTTTCAACATTCCAGAGCAATTATCGCACTACATTAAACGTTGACAAACCAATTCGTACTACATTAAACGTTGACAAACCAACTCACGATATATGTTTTCTTTCTTTGTTGAAGAAGACAACGAAATCATGGTTACAGCACGTCTTTGGCACATGCATGCAGCTGGACAGACCTGGACTGGTCCAGAACTCCGGATATAATAACCCAGGCTGAAGAATATTCAGACACCGCCACGTCCACGTAGTGCAAGTGCGGCTCCTCTGGCGCTTAGAGTCCGGCTAGCTCTAGCTGGGACTAGTGGTTTGCTGGCGGCCAAAGGCAGCGTCAGGTAGCGACGAGCCGATCGACGACGTGCGAGTAGGAAGTGGATCGGCATGAATGCCCCAATCCGTCGGTGGATCGCACGTTCAAACGCATGGTCGCGCCATGGTTCCGGAGGGCTAGACCGGAGTCCTCTTCTCGCGGCGGAGCCCTTCATTCCCCCCGCGGTCACATCCCACACCTTACGTCTGACGGGGAACATGTAGACATGCGTAAGCATGGAGCAGCACGTCGCGAACGCAGCTGCTGGCATCAGTAGGGAGTGCCGGTGGCTGCTACTGTGCTTGTACTCCAACAGTAGCAGAGCTCCTGCGACGCGGCACGCGACGGTCGAGTCGAGTCGACGGTGTCTGTCCGAGTAGGGTGGCCGTCGCGCTGCTCCCTGCTCGACCAGGACGGCAGCAGGACCAGTGTGTTATGAACTGGCTATCCTAGATTAGTAACTCTGAATTTAGACTAGAAAACAGCGAGCACTGGAATGGGAGGAGAAGAACACGGCCGGAGTCCATGGGATGTCCGGATTATGTTTGGGAAACGGTTACAGAGTTCACGTATCCCTCAAGAAGACGCACGGCTCCAGTTTATATTCACGCTGGTCCTACAAAACTGGACTCGTGGCCTACTATGCTTATACACACACCTATGACCCAACACAAGGAAGGCCCAACCGCTAGTCCATAACACTTACACAGAGCTTGTCCTCAAGTTGAGAAATCTAGATATTGCTTCGATAGCACCCCAACGTCTTTCCAGGTTGCCATTGCCTCCGGCAATCCTTGTCACTAGACAAGCTTCTGATGCACAACCGAAGAGCCTTTGATAATGGTGCAGTCTTGAAGAATCTTCAGTGGAACTATAGCTTGCATAGGATTAGTGCATACCGTGGATAACTCTGAACTCACCACTGTAGTAGGAGGCGGATGCTGCTTAAGTTGAGAGACATGTACCACAGGATGGATCTTGGCGTCTGCTGGGAGATCCAACTTGTAAGCTACCTTAGTAATGCGTTGGATTATCTTGAAGGGCCCATAAAACCGAATTGATAGTTTCTGATGGTTCCTGGATGCAATAGATGATTGAACATATGGTTGTAGCTTTAAGAACACTGAATCACCCTCTTCAAAATCTCTTTCACTTCTATTCTTATCTGCTTGACCTTTCATCCTTTGCTGTGCTATGATTAACTATTGTTTGATCAACTGAGACAGCAGCTCCCTCTCCTTTAACCACTGTTCAAGATCTAGCACTGAACATAACTAAAGATTGGCAATGCCTAACTGCCTTGGTGAGTAGCCATATAACACTTCAAATGGAGATTCACCAAGAGCTATATGGGTAGTAGTATTATATCAAAACTCAGCTACTGAAATCTGCTTGCTCCATTGTTTAGGACAAGAATGTACAGTGCACCTCAGGAATGCTTCGAGGCTTTGATTCAATCTTTCAGTTTGGCCATCGGTTTATGGGTGATAGGCCGAGCTCATCATCAACTTAGTGTCAGATAAACGAAAAAGTTCTTGCCATACTGCACTTGTGAATATTCTATCTTGATCTGAGATGATGGCCTTAGGTAGCCCATGGAGCTTATACACATTACTCATAAAGAGTTGAGCAATCTGCAGAGCTGTAAATGGATGTGTGAGAGGGATAAAGTGGCTATACTTTGTAAACTTATCAACCACAACCAGCAAGGCATTGTGCCGGTCCGAGTTTGAAAGTCCTTCAATGAAGTATAGACAAACTATTTCCTAGGCTTGCGAAGCAACTGTTAGGGGTTCTAACAGTCCAGGAGACTTGATCCTCTCAGTCTTTGCCTGTTGGCAAATTTGACAATGCTGTACAAATGTAGTAACCATTTGCTTCATTCCAGGCCAGGCAAATAAATGTTTCACCCTTGCATAAGTTGTAGTGTCGGTGTTTTGGAACCGGGGGGTCCTCAACCAACGAGTAAATTTGTGATGCGTGCTCCCGAACCGGATGGTGATGCAAAGAGACACAAGGTTTATACTGGTTCAGGCAATCGAGGCCCTACGTCCAGTCTGAGAGATCGATCTTGTATTCCTTGCACCGGAGTGCTCGTAGTAGGGGGTTACAAGCTAGGTGAGAGAGGGAGCTAGCCCCAGGTCTCGGCGGAGGTGGTGCGGGCTGCTTGAGGCGTTGTTCTCAAGCAGCGTAGAGGTGTGTAGTTCTATCGGTGTGTTCGTCTTTCTGCTCGTTGCCCTTTTTTCCTCTCCCTAGAAATGGCCCCGGTCCCTCCCTTTTATACTCTAAGGGAGAACCAGGAACGTACATGTGTTGCTACATAACGCTCTATATCTATAAATAGGGGTGGTGTGTCCGAGCCCTGTAGCCAGCCACTGTCGTGGTATGGTCGATGGAGTGGCCCCGTCCTTGTCGTGCAGAAGTGACGCGCCCCGTCCTTGTCGTGCAGAAGTGGCGCGCCGGTCATACTTGGTCTTGTGCGTTGTGGGGCTCCAGTACAGCTTGAGGCAGGACATGGCGGGCGACGTGCTGGTCATCGTGCGATGACGTCGTAGGGAGCCGTGGCTCTGCAGATGCCGAGGCCGAGCCATCGTGGGGGGCTCGGCGGACATGGATCCTCAGGCTGCCGAGCCCCTAAAGCAAACTGCCGAGGCCTTGGAGGGAATTATTGGTCCTGGGTACTGATTCCGAGGCCACAGTATCCCAGACGTGGCTCCCCACGCTGCGTTGTTCTCGGAGCAGGAGTTGGCAGCACAGTGAGGCATGGGCGTCAACCATGTGCATAGTGGTTGGCACAGTGGCGGGTAACCCCTGCCCAGTCCTGCCTCCTGTCCCGTCGGCCATTCCGCTGTACTGTGCTGAGCATGCGGCCGACGTCAGGGGCAGCGGTTGGCTGAGTTAATGCGACACGACGTTTTGTCAGAGGGACGGGTGAAGGAAGAGGCAGCAGAGTGCTGCCGAGCCCGCCTCGCGCGAGACGGAGGGTCGGCGGCCCGGCCGAGGCCTGCAACGAGAGGGGGTCGGCCGAGGCCTTCGGTGGGGGATCGCCCGAGGTCAGCGGCGAGGGGGCCTCGGGCGAGTCGGAGAATCGGCCGAGGCCAGCGGTGTTTAGCTGGTTTCGATCTTTACGAAGTCTAAGCAGTCGTTTTTTGGTTCTTGCTTAGGGTACCCCTTCTCACGGTATCCGACAGTAGCCCCCGAGCCTTGGGGGGAGTGGAGGCACTCCCCCTGAGGTTCTGACGAGAATTGGCTCTTGATAGTTACCCGAGGTTTCGGTGGGTGCGCGTGAGCGCACCCGCCGGGTGTAGCCCCCGAGACCCTGGAGGAGTGATTTCACTTCTTCAGGGGTTTTTTTCTCTTTCGAGTGAGGGGTTTTCATTGTGTTTGCCGGGCCCGTGGGTGCGAGTTCGGATCGCAGGGTCTCGACGATGCTGCGGAAAGAGCCCCTTAGCCTCTGCCTGGAGCGAGAGGGCCATCAGGGGTTCCCCCGGCTTTTTGTACGACCCTCGTGCTTCCTTTTCGCTCGGAAGGAGGGGTGGAAGATGCCATGCTACCCTCGGTGGGCGCGAGCGACGGCATTTCCGGTGAGCTGTTATCGGGTAAGTCCGAGTGGAGGCCCGTACCCCGTTCGCTGGAGGTCGGCTAGCGGTCCGGAGACGCACTCCAAGAGTACCGGCGGGTTTCTCTAGTGGGTGCCAAGGCCGTTCGCTGGGCCTCGGTGGCTCGGTGCCTCCCTACGGTGGGATCCCATTCGGAGACCTCCCTGCCGGTCTCGGACACGACACAGGGCGCGCTCGTACAGGCTCGCCCGTAGTCGTCCCTGACTCTTTTGCCCTGGGGCAGCTGTCGAAACCCCTAGGGGCCCAGCCTTCGAACCCCTGGACCGTAACGGGCTTGGGTCGCTTGTCTTTATCTTGGGTGCAGGAAGAGCCCCCGAGCCTCTGCACGGAGCGAGAGGGCGGTCAGGGGTCCTCCCGACTTTTTTGTCCGTCCCCCGCACGTCCTTTTCGCTCAGACGGGGGGCTGTTTGCCGAGCCCACTCGTGTGCGAGCCTGAGCCGCTGGGTCTCGGCAAAGTTGCAGGAGGAGCCCCCGAGTCTCTCGCATGGAGCGAGAGAGCGGTCAGAGGTCCCCCTGGCTTTTGGTTCGCCCCTCACGCGTGAGGGTCTGTCTGCCGAGCCCCCCTCGGGTGCGAGCCTAGGTCGCGGGGTCTCGGCGTCTTTTGCAGAAGGAGCTCCCTAGCCTCTGCACGGAGCAAGAGGGCCGTCAGGAGTTCTTCTGGCTTTTTGAACGACCCTCGCGCTTCCTTTTCGATCGGAAGGAGGGTTTGTTTTGCCGAGCCCCCTCGTGTGCGAGCCCAAGTCGCTGGGCCTCGGCAATGTTTTGCAGGAAGATTCCCTTAGCCTCTGCGCGGAGCAGGAGGGCTGTCAGGGATTCTCCTGACTTTTTATTCGACCCTCGCGCTTCCTTTTCGCTCGGAAGGAGGGGTGGAATGTGCCACGCTACCCTCGGTGGGCGCGAGCGATGGCATTTCTGGTGAGCTGTTATCGGGTAAGTCCGAGTGGAGGCCCGTACCCCGTTTGCTAGGGGTCGGCTAGCGGTCCGGAGACGCGCCCCAAGAGTACCGGAGGGTTTCTCTAGTGGGTGCCGAGGCCGTTCGCTGGGCCTCGGTGGCTCGGTGCCTCCCTACGGTGGGATCCCATTCGGAGACCTCCCTGCCGGTCTCGGACACGACACAGGGCGTCCCAAGCGTTTCGCTTGCTTGGGCCTCGGCCTCATATAGGCTCGCCCGTAGTCGCCCCTGACTCTGTTGCCCTAGGGCGGCTGTCGAAACCCCTAAGGGCCCAGCCTTTGAACCCCTGGACCATAGTGGGCTCGGTGCCCAGTTCCTTTGCCTGAAAGGAATCGGGTGGGGGTTATTTCTCTCCCTACGGCTAACAACGGCAGGCGCGTCTTTTGAGGCGGCTTTTTCGGGGAGGCGAAACGGCGCCTGCTGTTGCTGCGGTTGGACGCGACGTGGTGTCAGCCGACGGGACGTAACCGTACGCGTGATTAATGAGGAGGGAGTGGGCGCGTGGGCGGTAAAACCGGATCTGGATAACCGCGGCGGATTTTCTGGGGGAAACTTCCCCGATTTCGTCGCCCGGTGGTTTCGTCTTGTCCCTGCATAAATACGCAAAGAGCCTCGCCCTCCCCCTTCTTACCTTTTCCGCGTTCGCCTTTGCTGCCTCCGTGCCGTTGTTGAGAGCATAGAGCGGGGAGGAGAAGGGCGAGAGAGAGAGACTGAAAGAAAGAGGGAGAGAGATTACCGCCGTAGCAGCGTCCTCCGCCGCGCAATGGCTGGTGGTCCCGTCATCGTCCCGACGGATCCCTAGGAGCGGTCTGACGTCACCGAGGAGAAGCTGCGGTCGCTCGTGGAGGCCGGTCTTCTTCGCCCGATCATCGACCCTGACGAGCCGGAGTGGATCGCTCCGGGGAACGAGTCAGAGCCGAGGCCGCACGACGGCTACGTGGTGAGCTTCGTCGTCTTCCACGAGCGAGGCCTCGGGTCACCGGTGGACCAGTTCATGCGGGCGCTCCCGCATTACTATGGCGTGGAGCTTCACAATTTCAGCCCCAACTCCATCGCGTAGGCGGCCATCTTCATCGCCGTCTGCGAGGGGTAATTGGGGATCGCTCCCCACTGGGAGTTGTGGCTCCACTTGTTCCGAGCGACGTTCACCACCAAGCCGGGGGGAACGAGGGGGGCTCGGAAGGTGCTGAGGGCCGGCGGCTGCACTCTTCACGTGCGCCAAGACCGGCAGTCCCTCTACATCCCGGCCCAGCTGTCATCGTCCAACCGTCGTTGGTATGATAGCTGGTTCTACCTCCGCAACGACGACGGAGGACTTCCCCCTTATACCGGGCGGGTTGTAGAGAGTCAGCCAGAGAAATGGGGATACGGCGTTATCAAGGTTGATCAGCCTAGGCTGGAGCTGCTCTTGAGGGCCTTGGGGAAGCTGCGTGACCGCGGCCTTTCGGCGGCCGTGGTCGTGGCGGCTTTTCACCGCCGGTGGGTGTTGCCGCTGATGGCCCGGCGGCGGCGGCTGTTCGAGATGACCCCGAGCGACCCGATTGCCGGTATCAAGATGTCCGCCTTCGCCCTTATCGACGACGAGACCCTACGTCGGGTGAGAGAGGCGGTAGACGGGAAGCCAAAGCTCGACGATTTGATGCCGTTCCCGATGCGCCCGTCGCGGGGGCACATTTCACTGGTAAGTTGGATGTTGCCGAGGCTTTCACGGCCTTCTTGTTTTCCGCCTTTTTTGTCTGTTGTCTTACTTCATCGTTCCCGTAGGGGATAAGAGACATGCGAGACTCCCCGCCGCCCGTTCCCGAGGACGCCCGGCGGCGAGCCGTGAACAGGGCGCGCGCCGAGGAGGAGAAGAAGAAGAAAGATGCCAAGGAGGCGAAGCGCACGAAGAAGCTCCTCGCGCGCGAAAAGCTGGACGCCCGTCGCCAGCGTCAGAAGCTCGACGGTCTCCCGTTGGAGCCGTCTCCCTCGTCGTCAGTGTCGGATTCTTCGGGTGACGGCGGCGGGCGCGAGGTGGGGACGGCCTGCCTGGAACACCTCCCCGACATTAGGGAGATGGTGCCCGGGGCGCCGGCAAGGAGCCTGACGCTCCTAGGAGGAGGAGGTGTCCCAGGGCCGGTGGCGGCCTGTCTCGGGACCGAGGCCGAACTGCCCGAGGCGCGGGTGTCGGAGGAGCGTGCCGTTGGCCCGATGGGCCCGACGGCGGAGGTGGAGCGAGCGACGGTGGGGGCGACCCCATTGTCTCCGCGAAGGGTCGAGGAGGTGCCGGGGTCCAGCGGAGGCCAGCTGGCACCGGTGGACACAGAGGCCGTGCTGCTGCTGCCACCGCCGCCGTTGCAGAGGAGGCTGGCGGTGCCGAAGCGGCTGCATCCCCGTTCGCGGTAAGCGTTTTTTTTCTGGTGGAGTTCGTAGTACTTCTTGTTTGCCCCTTGGTCGCATGCTGACCTTGGGAGTGTCTTTGCTTCCAGCCAGAAGCATCTGGTGGAAGATCCTGCCTTGGCACCCCGTAAGGCGCTCAAGGTGAACGTTAGCTCCTCCGCCCATCAGGCAGCGGAGGCGCAGGCTGGCGTGCAGCGTGGCGCGGTGTCGGGCGGGGCCGTTTCGGAGGAGGTGGCTGCCCAGGAAAAGGGTGCCGAGGCGGCCACGGAGCGAGTGGAAGAGGAGGAGCCCGCGCCCCGTGATGTCGTGGGTCTTGGGGCGAAGGAGGCTGGGGCGTCCACCATCGCCGAGGCCATTGAGGGTGAGGCCGGAGCCCCCAAGACCTCCGAAGTCAGGGCAGTGGACGCCGGGGCCACCGAGGTGGAGATGGCGGAGGCCAGAGCCCCTGGGTCTGTCGGGGCCGAGGCGATGGAGATGGAGACGGAGCAAGTTTTGGCGCCGCCCCTGGTTCAGGCAATCTCGTCTGATGATTCCTCCCATGGGAAGGAGGCGGCGGACGTCGAGGCGGCCATTACCGTGGAGCAGCCAGTCCCAGATCCCGCCGAGGGGAGTTCGGCCCTTGTCCGGCTATGGCCCGAGCCCCGTGGGTGGAACTTCCCACGTGTTTTCTGGCGGAACCGGGCTGACCTCGAGGGGGAGCCCATGTTCGCCCTTGAAGATGCCGCAGAGGGGGGGCGATGGGATACCCTCGAGCAGTACCGCCAACTGGCAGTGCGGTCGCTGCAGACAGCGATGACTATTATGGGACGGGACTTGCCCGGTGTCACCCAGGTACGTACTTTCCTCTCTCGTGCCACGTTGTTTTCTCTCCGAGCCTCCTCGTAGTGTTTGACGTGCGTTTTTTGTTTTGCCTCCTTAGGAGCTCGAGACCCGATCCCTTGGGAAATCGGTGTTCCTGCGAAGGGAGAGGGATATCTGGGACCAGCTCCGGTGGCAGAAGGGCCTGCTCGCCGATGCCCAGGGGCTTTTGTCGGCGCGGAGTGCGGAAGTGGAGGACCTCTGCCTTCGTTGTGCTGACATTCAGGCCGAGTTGGCCACGGCTAAAGAGCAGTCTGCCCCTCTGGTGGCGAAGATCAAGGAACTGGAGGAGGAGCGAGACGCCTCTAGGTCTCGGGCCCAAGAGGCGACGGCCTCTGCCAAGGCCATAGCCGGGCAGCTGGGTGCGGAGCAGAGCAAGCATCAGCTGATGAAAGTCGCCTTGGCAGAGGCTACCAAGGCGGCCAAGGCCTCTCGGGTCGAGGCCTTAGACTGGAAGAGCAAGGCCGAGGGTAAGTTCTGCTGAACCGTGCTCCTTGTTCTTTTTGTCCTGGTTCGCGTTTGACTCCTGACCCCTTGTTGCGACGTAGATCTGGAGAAAGAAGCCTCCCAGGCGGCTGAGGCCTTCGTCGCAGCGCAAGCGGCGCTGGATGTTGAGGTCCGGGAGCATGAGGCGCTGCGCAGCGCTGTCCGTACCGCCTGCAAGGCCCTGGACGTCGAGGGAGTCCAATCAGCCAGCTCCCTTGGGAGCCGCCTGATTGCGTTGAGCGGCCGCGTCCATGAGAGGCTCCGGGAGGCGTTGCACACGGGCGTCAAGCGTGCCCTGGCCATCGTCTCCTCGCACTACGCCATCAACCTTGAGGCTGTCAGCGACGGCTACGTGTTGCCAGAAGATGACGAGGAGGCTGATGCAGAGGTCGTGAAGCTATTGGAGGCGGCCGAGGCACCTGGCACAGCGCTGGCCGGTCTATTTGAAGAAGAGGTGGTCCCTCCCGCGCCGGCCGCCGACCCTTAAGCTTTGACCTGGGCCAAAAGGGGCCATGTAACCGGATTGAGTTAGTTGCCATACCGTGACATTTTTGTGGCCGTCGAGGCCTTTAAAGTATTTGCGTATGTGGGTCTTTTAACCGTTTCTTGTTTTACTTCGAGCCTGTGCCCTCTGTCTCAATCTTGGGAACCCGTAAAGAAATTCCTTAGAACCTTAAGCCGTCCTTTGGCGAAGGGTGGTGAGGGAGCTGCCGTAGCCCAGAGGTGTAGGCCATTCTCACGACTCGACCGGCCCTTTGGCCTCGAGATAAGCTTTTGGTCTTTGGGTTTCTTGTGAAGGTCCCGTCGGAGCGCGAGAGAGTTTGGCGTAGAAATTTTTTGAAAGACCATTAACAAACGGTGTTCGGGACTTAGGGGGTTCCCCCTTTTTAGCCCCCGAGGGAGGCTCGGCTTTGTAGAGGCAGGTCCGAGTCTCCCTTATAGTGCTATTGTGGCGTCGAGCCCCTATTGATAGACAAGCTCTCTGTACAGAACTTCCTCGGAGCCTACGCTGTCCTTTGGGTGAAAAGGTGGTGCGGGAGCTGCCATAGCCCGGAGGCGTAGGCCGTTCTCACGGCTCGGCCAGCCTTTTCACCTTTGAGACGATCGTACGGTCCTTAGGTTCTATACAATCGACTTGTCTATAAGGGGGTTCCTCGAAAGATTATAACAACTAAGAACGCTTCTTTATTGTATTTCGAGAAACAATGTAAACAACGTTTGGAAATTTAAGGGTAGAAACGACGTAGCTGTTCTATGTTCCAAGCGTTGGTGAAGATTTCGCCCTTCTCGTTGGCTAACTTGTAGGTCCCGGGCTTCAGCACTTGAGCGACGATGTACGGCCCTTCCCAGGGTGGGGTCAGCTTGTGGCGGCCCTTGTTGCTCTGCCTCAGTCTCAGCACCAGGTCGCCCACCTTCAGGTCTCGGCTTTGGATGCGCCGGGCTTGGTAGCATCGTAGGGCTTGCTGGTACCTGGCCGAGTGTAGCAGCGCGACGTCTCGGGCTTCCTCCAGTTGGTCGAGGGCGTCTTCGCGGGAAGTGCGGTTGCTTTGCTCGTTGTAGGCCTGTAGTCTCAGGGAACCGTATTCCAGGTCGGTGGGGAGGATGGCCTCGGCCCCATAGACCAAGAAGAACGGTGTAAATCCCGTGGCTCGGCTCGGTGTATTCCTCAGGCTCCAAATGACCGATGGGAGTTCGGCAAGCCATTTCTTGCCGAATTTCTTCAACCGGTTGTGTATCCTAGGTTTGAGACCTTGTAGGATCATGCTGTTCGCACGTTCTACTTGGCCGTTTGTTGGCCGACCAGGCCACACGGATGTGGCGGTCGTCGTAGAATGTCAGGAACTTGTGGCCGGTGAATTGTGTCCCATTGTCGGTAAACTTGTGGTCCTCAACCAACGAGTAAATTTGTGCTGCGTGCTCCCGAACCGGATGGTGATGCAAAGAGACACAAGGTTTATACTGGTTCAGGCAATCGAGGCCCTACGTCCAGTCTGAGAGATCGATCTTGTATTCCTTACACCGGAGTGCTCGTAGTAGGGGGTTACAAGCTAGGTGAGAGAGGGAGCTAGCCCCAGGTCTCGGCGGAGGTGGTGCAGGCTGCTTGAGGCGTTGTTCTCAAGCAGCGTAGAGGTGTGTAGTTCTATCGGTGTGTTCGTCTTTCTGCTCGTTGCCCTTTTTTCCTCTCCCTAGAAATGGCCCCGGTCCCTCCCTTTTATACTCTAAGGGAGAACCAGGAACGTACATGTGTTGCTACATAACGCTCTATATCTATAAATAGGGGTGGCGTGTCCGAGCCCTGTAGCCGGCCACTGTCGTGGTATGGTCGATGGAGTGGCCCCGTCCTTGTCGTGCAGAAGTGACGCGCCCCGTCCTTGTCGTGCAAAAGTGGCGCGCCGGTCATACTTGGTCTTGTGCGTCGTGGGGCTCCAGTACAGCTTGAGGCAGGACATGGCGGGCGACGTGCTGGTCATCGTGCGATGACGTCGTAGGGAGCCGTGGCTCTGCAGATGCCGAGGCCGAGCCATCGTGGGAGGCTCGGCGGACATGGATCCTCAGGCTGCCGAGCCCCTGAAGCAAACTGCTGAGGCCTTGGAGGGAATTATTGGTCCTGGGTACTGATTCCGAGGCCACAGTATCCCAGACGTGGCTCCCCATGCTGCGTTGTTCTCGGAGCAGGAGTTGGCAGCATAGTGAGGCATGGGCGTCAACCATGTGCATAGTGGTTGGCACAGTGGCGGGTAACCCCTGCCCAGTCCTGCCTCCTGTTCCGTCGGCCATTCCACTGTACTGTGCCGAGCATGCGGCCGACGTCAGGGGCAGCGGTTGGCTGAGTTAATGCGACACGACGTTTTGTCAGAGGGACGGGTGAAGGAAGAGGTAGCAGAGTGCTGCCGAGCCCGCCTCACGCGAGATGGAGGGTCGGCGGCCCGGCCGAGGCCTGCAACGAGAGGGGGTCGGCCGAGGCCTTCGGTGGGGGATCGCCCGAGGTCAGCGGCGAGGGGGCCTCGGGCGAGTCGGAGAATCGGCCGAGGCCAGCGGTGTTTAGCTGGTTTCAATCTTTACGAAGTCTAAGCAGTCGTTTTTTTGTTCTTGCTTAGGGTACCCCTTCTCACGGTATCCGACATGTAGCAATTCCAGAATGGCCACCAATACCACTGGCATGTAATGCTATCAAAATATGCTGCTGGGCAGTAGAGTTATTTCCTACCCACACTCTTCCCTGATATCTGATGACCCCATCCTGTAGAGAATAGCCCTTCTGATTATCTGAACTCACTGCTAGTTCAGTTAATAGTTGTTTTGCAGTAGGATCATCCTCATAACCTTCTTTCAACTTTTGTATCCATGTTGGTACACATTCAGATATAGCATTGAGCTCCTGGGACCCGTCATATCTAGATAGGGTATCTGCAGCAGCATTAGATATAGATTATACTAGATGGTATACTACAGATCCATTAACTTGAGCAATGCTTTGAGTTGCAGCTTGGTAGACACCCGTTGATCAGTCAAATACTGCAGGCTCTTATGATCTGTCCTTATTAGGAATTGTTGATGTTGCAAATATGATCTCCACTTTTCAATCGCAAGTAAGATGGCTAGGCACTCTTTCTCATAAACTGACAAAGCTTGATTCCGAGGCCCCAATGGTTTGCTGAGATAAGCAATAGGGTGGTTGTCCTGCATAAGCACTGCCCCAATGCCCTGATCACTAGCATCAGTTTCCACCACAAATTGCTTAGAAAAGTTGGGAACAGCCAAAACAGGAGCCTCTATGAGACAACTCTTGAGTAACTGAAATGCTGCTTCCACATTTGGTGTCCAGAGAAACAATGTCCTTCCTTAATAGATCATTGAGTGGCTTAGTGATCATGGCATTGTGTTTGATGAACTTTATATAGTATCCTGTCAAACCCAGAAATCCTCTAAGCTGTTTGATATTTGTTGGAGAGGGCCATTGCTGAACAACTTGTATTTTGGAGGGATCTGTAGCTACTCCATTAGCTGATATGACATGTCCCAAATATTCCACTATGTTAGAAGCAAAGCAACACTTGGATTTCTTAATTAAGAATTGGTGTGTCTGCAGAATCTCAAACACTAGCTGCAGTAATGTCACATGTTGGTCCAAAGTTGTAGAGTAAACCAATATGTCATCCATGAAGACTAAGACACCTTTTCTCAAGAGAGCAGCAAAGATTGTGTTCATAAAGCTCTGAAATGTTGCTCGGGCATTGGTGAGCCCAAATGGCATCACCAAGAATTCAAATAAGCCATTTTGTGTTCTAAAGGTTGTCTTATACTCTTCCCCTGCTACCATACAAATCTGATGATAACCAGATCAAAAATCCAACTTTGTGAACCATTTAGCCCCTGCCAACTCATCCACCACAGGCATTGGTTGTTTATTCTTCACAGTGATAGCATTTAGGTGTCTGTAATCGACACAGATACGCCATGAACCATCTTTTTTCATTACTAGTAGTACTGGTGAAGCAAAAGAACTTTCACTAGGTCTGATCACTCCTTGTTCTAGCATTTGATTGAGCTGAGCCTCAATTTCTGTCTTCTGAATTAGAGAATATCTGTATGGTCTCACTTTAACTGGTTGAGACCCTGGTACCAGTGGAATTCTATGATCAACACTTCTCCTTAGTGGCAAAGTCTTAGGTGCATCAAACATGTGATCATATTTATGCAACAAAGAGGAGATGGGTTCTGGAAGCTGAGTTGCAGGGTCTATTGAATCCACAGCACAAATAGATGGAACTTCCATTCCTATGCTAGGAACAAACATTTGAATGCAATGAGAAACTGCTCCTCTTCTCATCAGTCCTGACAGCTTCACTGAAGAAATAGGCCGATAGGTAGCAGTATCATCAACCACTCCCTACAAGGGAATCTTCTGATCTCTCATGGTCAGCGTCATCTGCTTTGTTTTGTAGTCCACCCAGATGGGTCTGTGATCCTCTAACCAATCCTCTCCCAATATCAAGTCATAGCACTTCAATGGAAGGACCTTAGCATCTGAAGTGAAAGTGTGCCCTTGAATAAACCATTTCAGATGAGGAATTCTCTGATTGCATAACATCTTACTGCCATCTGCAGCTCTGAATGTAGTAGCTTCACACTGCATTGTACTCAACTCAAGTTGGTTGACCAGGTTGTCACTGACAAAGGTACCAATACTCCCAAAGTCAACCAATACAAGTACTGAGTGTTTGCCAATTCGAGCCAGAAGCTTTAGTGTTTGGCGAGGAGCTTTATTGTTTGAGGGTTCAGTCTGTACAGTTAAAACTGCCTGCTCTTCCTCAGGTAGCTCCACATCTATCTCACCATCTTCAGTCAATGCAACAATGTTCATAGCATCCAATAGCTCTTCTAGAACATGCAGAGACACATTTGCTAGGCACTTATGAGTTGGGTTCCATTTCTCACCGCATTTGAAACAGAGGCCATTCCGGCGTCTAAAGGCTCTCAGCGTGGCTAACTTGTCTTCTGAATCTACTATTGGCACTTTGATCATCGGTTTGATAGGTTCAGTTTGCTTGGTCTTCTCCAACCCTGAGGTTGCTCGAGTTCCCCCTCTGGTGAAATCCCGCCCAGAGGTTTTGGTATGGCGTTGCTCAAGTTCTTGCTCCTGAATCATAGCGAGGGCACTTGCCGTATGCACATCACGAGGCCGATGAAGTAAGATTGCTGACCTAATCTCATCCCGAAGGCCACCCATGAACCGCGTGACGAAGAAGGTCTCGTCGAATGCTGGGTTGTACAAGAGTACACCATGGGCAAGCTTGTCAAATTCTTCTTGATACTCTTGCACCGATGCAGTCTGCCTCAACGTGTCCAACCGACGAAGCATGATCTGGTATTGATCCTTATTGAACTTGGCCATCACCAACTCGCATAGCTGCTGCCAATCGCCAATCCGACCACGATGCTCCACTGTCGGCAACCAGGTCGCTGCGACGCCCTTGAAGTTGAGGGATGCGAAGCGCCTCTTCATCGCTCTATGGACAGCGTACACCTCGAAGTAGCGCTCGCAATGATCCCGCCATAAACGAGGGTTAGATCCATCAAATTTGGAAAATTCAATTTTAGGAAATGGCGGAGGATGATGCGGTGGGTTATCAGACAATGGAGCTTGGGGACCGGGTGCATTGGGCGTACCATTGCCCGGGCGAGGCAGAGGAGCTCCTAAGAGTTCACCGCCATCGTCCCGGTGATGAGTTTTAGCGCCGGGCCCCATGGGCAAGTCAACTCACGGCGGCGTCGCACTTGTGGAAGCGGCCGAGGCGAAGTTGAGGTCGAGACTCGGTGGAGAGATCTGCGGAAGAGGAGGTGGGTCGCGTAGGTTCCAGTGCGGTGGCGGTGGTGGGGGAGGCGGTGAAGGCAGACGGAACTCTAGCCTCGTCACGCGAGAAGCGGTCTCTTCGACCCGAGTCGTCGTCGCAGACAACTGCTCAAGTAGCGTACCCAGGGACTCCTCCGCCGTGGTCTGCCAAGCCTCGAGAGCGCTCAACTTATCCAGCGTTGTCGTCATCATCTCCTGAAATCCGGCGAACTGGGTCGCCATGGATTTCATAGTCTCCTTCAACTCTTCCACGATGCGGTCATCTCGATATGATACTTTGGTGGGTTTCGCTTCTTCGGCGCCAGGATTTGGAGAAAAAATTTCTCCCCAAACCAACCGAGCTCCGATTACCAATTGTTATGAACTGGTTATCCTAGATTGGTAACTGGAATCTGAATTTAGACCGGGAAACAACAAGCACGGGAATGGGAGGGGAAGAACACAGCCGAAGTACGTGGCATGTCCGGATTCTGTTTAGGGAACGGTTACCGAGTTCACGTATCCCTTAAGAAGACGGACGACTCCGGCTTATATTCACGCTGGTCCTACGACACTGGACTCGCGGCCTACTATGCTCATACACACATACAGCCCAACACTGAAAAGGCCCAACCGCTAGTCCATAGCACAGTGGCTGCAAACCGCTGTGGTGTGGGGTCTCGACGAGACGGAGTGCTTACCTGCCACAGTGCCACGCCACCCGGCCGGCGATGCGGCCCGTGGTCCAGTCGACAAGACAGGACAGGACAGGAACAGGAGGGACTCCAGCACGGCAGCAGCCTAGTTATTAGGACCGGACCGGACCGGCGGTTCGACCGCTAAAAGACCAAACCAGAGTCTACACCGGTCCGGTTCACTTAAAAGACCGTCTATGCAATTGAACCGCTAAAAACCGGTTGAACCGGCCGGTTTTTTACGGAACCGGTGAACCGGCCGGTTCCATATGAACCGGTGAGTTTTTGAGTTTTTCCAAAATTACCCTTCTGTGCACTGAGTACGACCTTATCTAGTTAGGGGCATTATTGGAAATTGGCTCCAAATTTTGCATTGAACCAGCCGGTCCGGAATGGTGCTGTACTGCTGTGCGTGCAGTCTGCTCTGGCTGGTGGCGTGCATCCGCTGTGCACCTGCTGCGATGGTCCCCACAGGGCCCCACCTGTTGTGCACGCGCTCACGCAGATGGTTCGTTGATTGGACTTTTGGAGTACTGGACCTTCACGTGTCTTTTAAATTTTAAAAATTCAAAACTTTTTTCGATAGTTGGTTTTTGGGCTGATAAACCTGACTGGTGCTGGTTTGTTATGAGAAAGAAATAATATTGGCTGGCTGATAAGCCCTGGTTGAAACCAACAGGCGAACAGGCTGAATATATCCATTTTGATTATCTGAATGACCTCTTCACAATAGTGCACTCCATTTCAGTATTTGAGATTGTTTTACAATGATGAATATTTAAATTACTATTTAGTTTTTTTACCAATTTATAAATACTCCATATATTATCTTTTCATGCGCATTTTATGTTTCTTTATCATCTAATTTGCATATGTAATCAATTATTCAATTATATGTTATTGATTATTTATTGTATATTATTATATTACATTGGTTCAAAATATTTGTGGGCGGTTCAATTCATCCGGTCCAAAACTATCGAACCAGCGGTTCAACCGGTTCTTAACGGTTGGACCAGTGAACCAGTGAACCGATGATCTTGCCGGTTCAATCTCCGGTCCGATCCTAATAAGGCAGGATCTCGCACCGGCCCCGCGCGCGCGCTATGCCGCGGCGCCCCGGCCGGCCCCACACGCCACGGCGGCATGAAGCACGGACCGACCGTTGGCGCGCGGGCGCAGTTCCTTGGCGCCAAAAACGTGCGAACGCGCGCGGCTCTTGGCGCCAAACGGCGGGAAAGGCCCGGCCGCCCCCCCGCCAAGGTTTGGATTTCAAATCGCAGGCCGCGCAGTCCGGTGTCCGTGTCCGGCTGTATGCGATAGGATCGGCGACGTTTGGCGCCAAAACTCCAACGGCAGCGGCGTTGCCTGCTTGCTTTGGGCAGAGGCAGGCGAAGGAGTTGCTTCATTGCTTGGGCGGGTTTGCATGGCCCACTCCATTGACGGCATCACGATCCCGCACAAGAATGCAAGTTTATAGCAAATAATATTAATATTTATGTCTCTAAATAAATTTATTATAAAAATATATTCTATGACTAATCTATTAATACTAATTTTGCATTAGGAATGTTAGTATATTTTTATATAATTTTAATCAAAATTTAAATTGATTGACTTTTCGGAAAGCGAGAATTACATTGTTTCGTGGACGGAGGTAGTACCTTTTAAAAATTTTATTAGGCAATAAACATTTATATCTCCTTATAAAAATACTCTACTATTTGATTTAATGATCCTTATTACATGTCGTAAACATTAATATTTTTTTATATATGTATATATCCAATGACGTAGACGGAGGAGGGAGTACCGAGCAGGAGTATGAACAGTAGTTAAACGACCCCTATTCCCCCGCTGACTCACTGACATCCTGGGACAGTAGGACTTTCGCTACTATAGACACATGTGTCCAATGTCCACCCAAAGTGAGACGTGCGATGGGAAAGCAGAGCAGAGAGTAGTGGCCAGGGTATGGCGTCCACCAACAACGTGGCTACAGTGCACCGACAGTCACATCGGCACATGCTTTGGTGCGCGAGCCCGTCTCGTCTCACGTCTCGTGACCTATCCTGTCATGTCCTAGGACCGCGTTCCATGACGATCCGGCGGTGCCGTGCCATTGCCCGTTGCGGCGTCCGACGTTGGCCTGTCACGCCATCGATGCCTCGTCATCCTCGGCCCGGGCGCGGCCGGACACGGACAGGGACACCAATCCCCCCTGGTTCGTTGCCCTCAGCCCTCTGCTATGATCTGGGCATAATTAACCGAAGACCAAAGACCGAACTGAAAAGATCGAGACCAGATCGAAAAGATCGAGACCGAAAAGTTCGATCATGAGTTCGGTCCTGACTCTCAACTAACCGAAGTAACCGATAGAAGTTCGGTTATATGTGTCGGTTAACCGAAGTGACCGATATGTGTCTGTTATGTCATTATGTGTGATTGTGATTTGTGAGAACTGAGAAAGTTGTGTGCTAGAACTTGTCATAATAATGTGTGGTTTGTTTTATATATTGTGTTGTTATTTTTTTGCCTTCAAATAGCAAGCATGCTGTTGAAAATTGCTATAGATTCTGCTATTGTTTGTGGCTGCTACTCAGGTTCGGTTAGTTCGGTCGTGATCGAGACCGAACCGAACTAACCGAGACCGAACTTCCTCAGTCTTCATTTTTTGCAAAGACCGATCGATCCCAGGTTTCTGATGACCGAACTGACCGAATAACCGAGGAACCGAACCGATCGGTTCGGTCTGACCGAATGCCCAGGGTGACTGCTATCTGCTCGGCTCGACTGCGTCTCCCCTACCCTAATCCCCTGGCTTTTGCTTTTCCAGCCGGCCGGTCGGCCGGTCGCCGGGGCCAGCCAGGGGCCCAGGGCCAATAGCACACAGAGGCAGGCAGGCGGCCGGCACCATTCGGGGTTTCGGGGGCGGGCGGGCAGGCAGAGGCAGGTAGCGCGGATCGAGGCACGCGCTCCACGGCCGGGCCCGTGCCCCAGCAGTGCAGCACGGGAACCGATGCGACACGCGAGCAACGGAGCAAGCAAGCAGGAATCAGCAACCTCACGCCGACGGCGTGTGAGATCGGTCCGCAGATGGATTTGCGCGCCCCGCAGCCGGTTGGTTCTTTGCTTGGATCAGCAGCAGCTCAAGCCTATTCGGATGGCTGGCGGGTTCGTCGCGGGTGGCGGGTTTGGTGTGAAAAAAAAAATACTGTTTTAGCTAAAAATTTATAATCATTTACAAAATCCACCGGCCAAACAAACAGGTTGAGCCCGGCTGCGGGCGGCACAAGGACAGGGGCTCGCACGCATCGCTCTTCCGGCCTTCCGGGCTCGCGGTCTTCGATGGGATTCCTCTTCCTGGACCCTGATTGCCTCGGCGTCGGCATTCGGCACTCGGCACCAGGCGTCAGGTCGGGTCGGGGCTCGAGGCGGCCGTGCTTGGCAACGTACGGCGGCCGCCACCTTAGGGTCTGTTCGTTAGGAGAAATTCTAGAGGAATCTAGATGGTTTGGAGGAATGTTGAAGGAATTTATGGAAGAAAAACACTGTTTCAGATGAAAAAAGAAGCTGATCAAACCAGGTTTAAGAGCACACGAACAGGTGGCACGGCATGACGTCACGTAGGGTTTTCGTCCAGACAATGCCATGCAACAGCCAACAGCAGATGCCAGATGGAGCAGTAGTGGGCTGTGTAGGCTCTCTCTCCCGGTCCCGCCAGGGCCCGGCTCGCGGCGGGGGCAACGTCTGGACTCGGCAGACGGCGGCAGCACCAGGGAAAAGTAGGGAGCGGTTGCTTTATTGCCGGCCCAGTTTTGTGAATGCATCCCATCCATCCCAGGAACTCGGAGGCACGGACCTTTGCCGGACTTGCCGCCCGTCAGCGAGCCTTAAGCGTGTCCGGTTTGTAAGGGGGTGATTGGTTGGTTTGTTGATGGGGAGCTGGGAGGAAGAGCCGGTCTAGGATGGTGAGATGCATGATCAAACTGTATATCTAGTCATGTTTAGTTGTCTTTATTGTTGGTCCAGTACGAGATGAGATCTTGTTTGGTTGCATGTATAGATGAAAGTTTTGAGTGTATGACACATGGGCCTTTGTATCCTAGGTGCATCGCGTCGTCCTGCATCGCGAGGGAAGTGGGAATTGAGAAGACAGATCCATGCGGGACGGAGGGGTGAAGATGAATGAGACAGAGCAGAAAAAGGATGCGAGGAAGGCATCAAACACGCCCAAGTGCACCGAGCGGTGCTGGGATGAGGCTCAGGATGGCCTCCTACGTGCAACCAATCACCCCCTGAGCGCACCAGAAGTATGTCCGCACCGTCCCGATCGTCGCCCGCGTCATCCCCAACGTCGCTTGCACCGTCAGCCGTTCCCCATGTGAATCTCACGTGCAACATCCCGATTTATTTTTAAAACATCTAAATGCAACAGTTGCAACATATAAAAAAAGACAGATAAAACACTTTAAACAAGCGTCTGAAACACTTACGAAAATACCTGAAAAAATTGAAAATCATTGCAAACATATGCAACATCAAGATAAAACACTTGCAAACATATGTATGAAATACCTAAAAACACTTGAAACATATGCATGCAACATGCATGTATAAGCAACATCCAGATCTACTTTTACGACATTCAGATAAAACACTTGCAACATATGTCTGGAACACATGAAATTTTAGAACATACACTTGAAACATATGTGTATAGCCATTACAACATGTCCGACATCCCGATCTACTTTTGTAACATCGATATATAAGACTTGCAACATACCTCTGAAAACATATGAAACACTTGAAACATATACTTGCAACATGCGGTTTCCAGCCTTCTTCTTCTGACGACGCAACACAGAGAGGGGAACAACCGATTTTGGAAATCTACATCCTGGCCACCATATATCATCGTAGCCCCTGGCCCCCTGCTAGGCGAGTCGCCCCTACCCGCTCTCGTACGCACACTG